>NC_092255.1:19811567-20046567 GCF_036320965.1 Panulirus ornatus | reverse complement strand
CACAACACACGCCCATCTCTCACAGTCACTTTAGCATGTCAGTGTGTGGCCACAACACACGCCCATCTCTCACAATCACTTTAGTACGTCAGTGTGTGGCCACAACACACGCCCATCTCTCACAATCACTTTAGCACGTCAGTGTGTGGCCACAACACACGCCCATCTCTCACAATCACTTTAGCACGTCAGTGTGTGGCTACAACACACGTCCATCTCTCACAATCACTTTAGCACGTCAGTGTATGGCCACAACACACGTCCATCTCTCACAATCACTTTAGCACGTCAGTGTGTGGCCACAACACACGTCCATCTCTCACAATCACTTCAGCATGTCAATGTTGGTGGTGTTAGCAGAGCATTTTATTATTCCATCCGTCATTTCCTAAGATGTCTCCACTAAGACACCATGGTGTGGACACAAAGCGAGTGTACAACACATATATATTCCTAAATTCTTTTCCGGAATAAGCGATCGTTTGATCGACACAATGTAGTTTCTTGATTGAACTCATCATAAAATTAGATGACTTTTCATTTGTTTTCACATAATCTCCTTTGCAGTTTCTCTTTTAATAGCAAAAGCATCAGTCACGAAGTTCAGAGTCCTTAACGAAAAAAGAAAAAGAAAGAAAAAAGAAAATAGGCTTTCTATTATTGAGGAAGCAGAGACGAGGTTAGATTGTGACAAGCGAACAAGTCCAGTTGTGTCGCCACAGGTGAGGTAAACAGGTACTTTTCCATTCGTTACTGCCTTTTTTTCCCTCCCTCTCGTACAGCAAAGCTCTGTGATGAATATATTCTCCCATTGAAAAGAAACTAATAAACATCAGACTGCCTTCCCTAACTCTTCATGATAGCCCTCAACACGTCTGAAATGTTTCCGTGTGAGGGAAAAGCAAGAAATGATTTAAGATATCCCTGTGCGCTCTATTTACCCCGTCGCGACGGACCGACGCGCGGCGGCACTCAGTGTCCATCGTAAAAAAAAAAAAACTCGACGTTCATCGGTGCTACGCTGCTTAAAATGATGCACGAGACGCCCAGACCTCACGCTGCCTAAACCACATTTAACGAATGGGTCGAGTTGTTAAGGGAATACAATTACCCTCGACGTCAGATGGCTCTGTACGTGTACGTACATCCCGAACGTACGGACACTGGCTGACTCAGCGAGGTCATGGAGTGAGTGTGGTAGGAGTGTGTGTGTGTGTGTGTGGGGGGAACTGATCGTGGACCACCAAACACCTGTTGCCTCCCCATCACTCACTCTGTCCTTCAGCCTAGCACTCACTCTGTCCCCCAGCCTAGCACTCACTCTGTTCTTCAGCCTAGCACTCACTCTGTCCTCCAGCCTAACACTCACTCTGTCCCCCAGCCTAACACTCACTCTGTCCCCCAACCTAACGCTCACTCTGTCCCCCAGCCTCACACTCACTCTGTCCCCCAGCCTAACACTCACTCTGTCCCCCAGCCTAACACTCACTCTGTCCCCCAGCCTAACACTCACTCTGTCCCCAGCCTAGCACTCACTCTGTCCCCCAGCCTAACACTCACTCTGTCCCCCAGCCTCACACTCACTCTGTCCTCCAGCCTCACACTCACTCTGTCCCCCAGCCTAGCACTCACTCTGTCCTCCAGCCTCACACTCACTCTGTCCTCCAGCCTAGCACTCACTCTGTCCCCCAGCCTAGCACTCACTCTGTCCCCCAGCCTAGCACTCACTCTGTCCTACATGTCGTAGAAGGCGACTAAAAGGGAAGGGAGCGGGGGACTGGAAATCCTCCCCTCTCAGTTTTTTTCAATTTTCCAAAAGAAGGAGCAGAGAAGGGAGCCAGGTGAGGATATTCCCTCAAAGGCCCAGTCCTCTGTTCTAAACGCTACCTCGCTAACGCGGGAAATGGCGAATAGTTTGAAAGTTAACGATAAATTTCTCAATAAAATTTTCTCATGATATTTCTGTAGTTCACGGCGTTAATACAACATAATAGTTACATCTCAATGACGTCTTGCTGTACTGTCAATTACAATAATTACTATTGTCTTATATGGCATATACCAAAGTCACTGTTTTTGTCCTTTAATGGTTAGCTCATTATACTGGGTTTACTTCCTTAAATTAATACATTCATTAAGCAATACGCATTTGCTTCCCGTCATTAAATTTTGAGGTTATTAGCATGTGTTGTGACAACCGTATCTCTCGCCTGGTTGTAGACTCACCTCATCATATCACTATCATTCCCCCCCGGCAACACAAGTCATTTAGAAGCTAAAGTCGTATGTATCTTTAGTGCAGTATCAGACACGGTGTCAATTTGCACATGGTGAGGCTTCAAAGTTGAATTTATTGTGTGGTCTTGACCGACATTGCTGGCCGTGTGTTGCTGACACGGCCCGTGTTATTCTTGTGTGTTGCGAGGGATGCCCGCTGCCTCCACCTCACTAGACCAGCTTGGTTAATGGCGCAAGAAACCAATCATATTAATTGGTGATTGGGTCGTTACACAGTCTGGAATTGAGATGATCACATAATTTGGTGATCAGATGATCATTTCTGGTTATCGGTTTATCACGTAGCGTGTGTTTATTTATATCTTTTTATGTCCGATAAAATCACATTTTCCGGTGTTAATGCACGTTAATCTTATTCTTTCCTGGGTTATCATATCTAGTGCTTCAGTTACCAGTTTTTCATTATATTCTGTTTATGTTGATCTCCATAACTGATATAACGCGTTTATTTTTATCTTAACTGATATGATTATCGCTTCAGTGTAGATCCATCTCCATATGTCATAATCATTGGCGCTGCGAAATCCATTATCAATAAAATCTTATCATTTATCGTGCCAATAAATACCTTGCTGTATATTTCACAAATAAACAATGAAATGCTTTACCCCAGAACAATTATTTTAAGAATATAACCCCGGTGATGTCATCTGGGTGAGTGACAGGTTCCCACCATATCTATCATGTCGACTCGGTTGTCATGGTATTTCATATCTACGAATGTCTTTTAATTATCGTAAAGATCAAGTCTGAACACTTCAGATTTTTTTAATTATCGTAAAGATCAAATCTGAACACTTCAGATTCACACAAACACACACACACACGTCTGGCGACACCACAGTAAGGTCTGTGGGCTGGGCTGTGGATAGGAGGCTCTGGTCTGGGTATATTATACGTGACAGCTGAGCTGGAGGGAGTGGATGTGAGCGAATGAAGACATTTTTTTTCTCTCTCTCTTTTCTCGGCGCTATCCCATTACGCGGGAAACGGCAAGTAGTCTCTCTCTCTCTCTCTCTCTCTCTCTCTCTCTCTCTCTCTCTCTCTCTATATATATATATATATATATATATATATATATATATATATATATATATATATATATATATATATATATATATATGTGTGTGTGTGTGTGTGTGTGTGTGTGTGCACAATTACATGCAGGAGTAGATATGTATTTTGTAGTATTATGAATCCCACAATATAATAAAACTGTCAATAAAGGTCTGTGACTCCAGTGTAAACAGATATAACGCTGGTGTGATATTCTCGATGGTCAGATGGTGCCGTGTCTGGTTCAGGTTGTGATGGCGTTACCGCAGCTGTTGTCTCGACTGGATATCCCGTCATGGATATCCGATCCTCATGATGTCACCTGATCCCACACTGGAATCTAATGTTACTCGTGGGGTAGGGTATCCAACTCCTGACCTTTTGTACGATAGTTTCCATTAATGGCATTAGATTTTATTTATAAGAATATGTGATTGCCTTTTGGAATCATAGCCTATCGCCCATAGCCAAGCCCCACACACTCCCATATAGACGACACACTATGCCTTGGTACGCGCCAATGACGACACGGCGCCCCCCGTATAGCAAAACGTTATTTTTTCACTTATAGATACACGGCATTTTTTTTAATATGTTGAACGATATGGCACACGTTCTGTGTCAGAAAATTTTTTATCCTGATGTGAGAAATGAATGAATTTTGCAGCATATGTTGTCAGCGATGACCCACATAAGCACACATGAGACGGACAGAGGTAGTATGTTGGGGGGCAGACTGTGGCGCCACATATTGTCGATCATCAACCAACATGAAGACGAGCGGAGGCGGGCGACAACCCCTCCCCCCTCCCCATTGCCCTCCCCTTCCCCTCAGCTTGCCTCGCTTCCTTCTGCCAAGACTCCAACCCATCTGTGTACATCATCATTAGCTTCCACCCTCACACTTCATGGTTGCTGGCCCTGCTGTGCCCCCCTATACAACCTGTCTGGTGACTCCTCTTATCTTATCTGAGGGGGGGAGGTGAAGGTGGGGTGAGGGGTGTGAGAGAGATGATGTTCCTCACCCCGCACCCTTGGTAAAGGTCAAGGACGAGAGAGAGAGAGAGAGAGAGAGAGAGAGAGAGAGAGAGAGAGAGAGAGAGAGAGAGAGAGAGAGAGATCAATAGCGAAATATGTCTGTATAATCATCAGAAACGTCGTACCTGGCACATAACCAAGGTATTCAGATAAAGATTTCTATCGAACATCTGTTTTTATTTTTTCACTTCATTTGCAAGTGATGATGTGAGATGGTAGGTCACTAATATATAAGTACGTTTGGCCTGGCAAGTTAAGTTATATTAAGTATGTTACGCTATCTAACCTCTGGTATTTACACTTCATTTAAGTGATGAAGTGAGATGGTAGGTTCATTAATATATAACTATGTTTGGCTCGGTAAGTTAAGCTAGTATGTACAGTATGTTACACATACTAGGAATATTACTGACAATATCCTTTGTTATCTTATGCCGTTGCGTCTGGTGTTATCATGTCCGCAACTCGTAGTTACACATCAAAATTACGATCCATAATTTATTTTTTCATTTATCTGTTATTTCGCATCTAGATGGGAACACAGTCTAACCTTACTTCTGGCACATAACACACTGTTATCTTTCTCCAAGTCACAGGTTATATGATGATAACACACCAGTTATCATATTATTTATGCATGTGTGTTGTTATCTGTTTTGCTTACTTCTCTGTGGATAACGAAAAGGGGGAGGGGGGGATTTTACGTTCGTGGACGTAATTTGTTTTACAATCTTTCATCTAATTTCTGCTATTTCTTTATCCTCTGCAATTCCATCCTCACAGAGTGAGAATACGTTTGTGCATGTGTATATGTATGAATGAAGGCACTATATATGTATGTATATATATATATCTGTGTATGTACGTACGTATGCGTGTGTTTATGTATATGTGGGGGCGTGGCTGGCGTCCATTACGGAGGGTCCCAGAAGAGAATTCACAGACCAATTTAGCAAAGATAATATCTGCCCACCTGCCTGCCCCAGCTACCCTAACCACTGACCAGAGGTCACACCAGCTTACTGCCAATTGCTCGTTTGAATGACGACGGTTTGAGCGTGTGCGCTTATGATTTGATTGCCCAAAAATCGAGACTATGTTAAGATCGGGCTGCTATAGTGCGTGTGACACGCTTAAATCTAGCGGTATTTTGCAGCTAGGACGATGTCCTGGTCGTTAAGATCATGTGTCCTCTGTGTGACCTGCTATTTTGACCTCCGGTGGGTCGCGACCTCATTATGGGTTGCTATGATCCCTAGTCAGGTCAGGTCAGGTCAGGTCGACCATACTGCCCATGTATATAATAACCCTTTCTTGTTCTTGCGTTCTCCTTTCCCTTATTATATGCTACACGGAGGTTTATTACCAGAATGTTAATTCATTTATTAACCCTTTAACGCAGTAGAATGTTTCATTGTCATTATCAAGGTGTAGAGCTGTTAATTATTCTGCAGGTGTTTGGGTAGGCGAGTTCCTCCTGGCCGCTGTAATGCTAAGTTGCCAACACGCTAACCTAGTGTTCTACTGACCAGTATATAATATGACCTACTACTGTACGCACTGGTCTAGTAACCATTGAATATTATGACCTAATGCACACACTGAATTTACTGACCATTGTGTACACTACGTACTAACCTACATGTTTCTCAGGCTAGACAGAATTCAGTTAAATGCCAATGACTTACCTTAATCTTCATAGTATAGTAGACTTATACCTCTGTTATTCCCTGACTAATTTGTATTTTCTAATATTACGTTATCGTAACTGATGTTTTTTTTTTTTACTTTACTAATTTATTCAGACTTATTCATGTGTCATATTGTTGTTGTTCTAGATTCAATATCCTTGGAATTAAGACCTTGGTATTGTACGATTAACATGTTGAAGCTGAAACATTTTGGGTTTCAGAGAGTAAAATACATTTGGCTCTTCATTCTGATGCGGAGACATAAACAAAGGCCTGTGTGTTCTGGTGAAGCCATATGATTAAACTTAAACATGTCTGAGTAGGGCTTTTCTCTGCCCCACTGTGAATAAAGAGATTTATAATCTCTCTCTACCGTACTAACCCCTACCGTTATATTATCATCACTGCATTGCTCAGTCTGCAGTAGAGACATTATGATACGACATTAATAAATAATGTCAATGAAATTAATTCATGGGTTAGCATTGTCTCTGCTAGGTGGACAGACCACTTGCTCTCTCCTTCTGTATTTTCATGTTCTAATCTTTTAACTGCCTTTACATTACGAGTCGAGGAGTACGGTAGTGTCACTGATATATGTGTCTGTGTCATTAGTCGTATATATAGAAGGATAACCTTACTTCCCTACAGGATTATCTACTCCGATTACAAGATAAATTACACCCTCCTCCCTCGGTTCTCTAAAAGATAGCCTAGCTTAGCGGTCGACGCGGTAACTCCCTCGGCCATTTCTTCCTTCCACAGCTTAAGCTTGCTTGCCAGTGTGTGTGGAGCTTATCTGTTGGTAAGGCAGTTGTAGGTACATATTTGTATTCAGCTGTGGGTCTCACTAATGGTAATCATGCCTATGATTAAAGTGATCATGCTAGCCTGTCGCAACCTAACGTGAGGTACGTTGCCAGCCTACCTTCCTTTTATTATCACTAGTAGACTAGGTTGACTAGCTTGTGGCAGTGCATCATGGCTTGGAGTTAGGCAGGACAGGAACTTAAAGGATAAACGAAAACACAAGCTATATGGCACACCCCAAGATGTAGACAAGAACAAACAAGATGTAGACAAGAATACACATATCAACACAAAGAACCGTGGTTTCTCACCCTACTTTATTTCTGAACCAACACACACACACACACACACACACACACACACGTACACACACACACACACACACACACACACGCACACACACACACACACCCACAACACACACTCACACACTCACACACGCGTAAAGTACTTTATGATGAGTGTTGAGTGAGTGGAATAAAATGACTGAGGATATGAATAATGCAGATGGCACACATAACTTTATAAGAAACTGGAATAGTTGTAGAGAATATATTCAACTTCAGGCCCTACGAGTGTAAAACCTCCCCCCCCCCCCCCCCCCCGCACACAATTACATAACCGACTGACCAGTCATACTCAAACAATATACCCTCCATCATACATCTATCCTCGCATTTCTCTAAACCTACACAACTCCACAAGCCGTTCCCTTTTTTTTATTCACAAACACCGTCTACCCGCTGAACTCCAATTATACCCTCAACTGCCACATTACTCACCCTCGCATTCAAATCACCCATCACTACTGTTCACACACTCCCTTTCAGCATTGTAGCTGACGGACTCACTCCGTGCCTCCCAAAACACTCCCCGCCCTTCCTCAGACATCTTGTTTAAAGGTGAATAAACGTTAATAATCACCCAGCTCGCGTACTGCGCCCGCGTTATTACCCCCACATCACTCCACGACTAACTGACTGACTTACACTCATTCCGTGGCACAATTCATTGCCTGGCTCGCGCCCAAACACAGGGCGTCATGGTGTAGGGAGAATATCACAGGGCGCCGTGATGTAGGGAGAATATCACAGGGCGTTGTGATGTAGGGAGAATATCGCAGGGCGTGATGGAAGGAGAATATCACAGGGCGTCATGATGTAGGGAGAATATCGCAGGCCGTGATAGAAGGAGAGTATCACAGGGCGTCATGATGTAGAGCAGGCCATGATGGAAGGAGAATATCACAGGGCGCCGTGATGTAGGGAGAATATCACAGGGCGTCATGATATAGGAAGAATATCACAGGGCGTCATGATATAGGGAGAATATCACAGGGCGTCGTGATGTAGGAAGAATATCACAGGGCGTCGTGATGTAGGGAGAATATCACAGGGCGTCGTGATGTAGGGAGAATATCACAGGGCGTCGTGATGTAGGGAGAATATCACAGGGCGTCGTGATGTAGGGAGAATATCGCAGGGCGGCATGATGTAGAGCAGGCCGTGATGGAAGGAGAATATCACAGGGCGCCGTGATGTAGGGAGAATATCACGGGGCGTCGTGATGTAGGGAGAATATCACAGGGCGTCGTGATGAAACACTGTTGTGCCTCGTTCGTCCTGGTAGGCGGAATACTTCCCGTGCGTCTTCGCCGAGCCGCGCCCTCCGGGCCTGTGACGTCACCATTCTTTGTTCTTGCTCACGGGCGCGCCAGCCACTCCTTGGCGCGCCCCTGGGACGGCGTGAGGAAGACAGGGACTACGTGAGGTAGCCAGAGACTACGTGAGGTAGTCATGATACCACGCTAGGCAGCCAAGGACGACTTGAGGTAGCCAGCGATTACGTTCAGGGACTACTTGAGAGAGAGAGAGAGAGAGAGAGAGAGAGAGAGAGAGAGAGAGAGAGAGAGAGAGAGAGAGAGAGAGAGAGAGAGAGAGACTCGTTCAATTACATTTTACATCAACTATTTCACATACAGTGAAAATGCCATTTGTGTACGTGGTCAGACACTGAACACCTTGCTAACTACCCCGTCATACATAGTTATGAACAGTATACATAGTTATGAACAGTATACATAGTTAGTTATGAACAGTATACATAGTTAGTTATGAACAGTATACGTAGTTATGAACAGTAACAAGAATTACATTTAATACCAGATATTAATATCTCGACCACAAGAAATTAGATTCCCACGTTGATGAAGGAATTAAGATTTTTGATTTGAACGTTGTTGATGAGTACGACGGTACGATCGTTAAACACGACGGTACGATCGTTAAGCACGACGGTATGATCCTTGAGCACGACGGTACGACTCTTCAGCACGACGGTACGACCCTTGAGCACGACGGTACGATCGTTAAGCACGACGGTACGACGCTTCAGCACGACGGTACGACTCTTGAGTACGACGGTACGATCGTTAAGTACGACGGTACGACCCTTCAGCACGACGGTACGACTCTTGAGTACGACGGTACGATCTTTCAGCACGACGGTACGATTATCGTCGTGCTCCAGGGTCGTGCCGTCGTGCTCCATGGTCGTACACTCGAGCTCCATGGTCGCACCCTCCTGCTCCAGGGTCTAACCCTCGTGCTCTAGGGCCGTAATGTCGTACTCAAGGGTCGTACTGTCGTACTTAAGGGTCGTACCCTCGTACTTCAGGGTCGTACCGTCGCGTTCCTTATGGTGTTGACATATGACCCTTGTGTGATGATACTATCAAGGTGGTGGTCGTTGACCTCACCACGGCTGTCACGGCCCTCGGTCAGGTCAAGTCAGGTCAGGTGACCCTAACAGGTACATACCATTAACCCTCACAGTCTTAATTCACCCTGTTCCTTACTTCCTGCACTCCCTCAAAGGCCCAGTCCTCTGTTCTTAACGCTACCTCGCTAATGCGGGAAATGGCGAACAGTTTGAAAGAAATATATATATATATATATATATATATATATATATATATATATATATATATATATATATATATATATATATATATATATATATCGTGTAGCCGTGAGAAACCATTATGTTGGCTACTAATGCGTAATGTCACACTCTCTCCCCAGACGCACAAGACAGCGTTAACGCGACCGCCAACACGGCGAGACTTGAAGCAGTTCAGTAGATATACGCATGATGATGGCGTATATAATACAACAGCAATACGCAGAAGTACGGTGTGTGCGCGCCTGTGCCTGAGCTAGACACACCAGGAGACCTTATGACACCTCGCGTCAATCAATTGTATGGACGATGGAATAAGATATGATTGGAAGACAAGCTGAGCAACAGTTGATATGGAATCGAAGGTCAACATGCGTTTGTATCAGGTAAAAGAATACAGAATCAAAACTTGGTTTACTACAATGATATATATATATATATATATATATATATATATATATATATATATATATATATATATATATATATATATATATATATATATATATATATACCTCGCAAACGCGGGAGACAGCGACAAAGTATAAAAAAAAAATATATATATATATATTCCTATGAGTCCACGGGGAAATGAAACACGGCAAGTTCCCAAGCGCACTTTCGTGTCATAATCACATCATCAGGGGAGACACGAGAGCGAAATACAATAGTCAGTTGATATACAACGAAGAGACGTAGCTAGGACGCCATTTGGTAAACAAGTGACTACCCGAATGTGACGGGTCCAGTGCAAGGGAAGGGAACGGAGGGCTTTTTTCCAGACTTGACTAAAGTACTTGGCAAAGTAAGAGTTTATACTTTAGAAAGTAACTAAAGAAAAATACTAAAAGTATAGATGATCAAGACTAATGAACTGCGTCTGTTATGATGTAGCACAATGGTAGCCATATCGTAAATCATGGTAGTCGCGCACAAGCACATACCATGGAGAGGTTTTATCTTGCGCATGACACTCCCATCATGGTAGCGTCATGAGGCTCAGTGTCATGGTGTCATCTATGGTAGTGTTATGGTGCCATGGTGTCATCTATGGTAGTGTTATGGTGCCATGGTGTCATCTATGGTAGTGTTATGGTGCCATGGTGTCATCTATGGTAGTGTATGGTGCCATGGTGTCATCTATGGTAGTGTTATGGTGCCATGGTGTCATCTATGGTAGTGTTATGGTGCCATGGTGTCATCTATGGTAGTGTTATGGTGCCATGGTGTCATCTATGGTAGTGTTATGGTGCCATGGTGTCATCTATGGTAGTGTTATGGTGCCATGGTGTCATCTATGGTAGTGTTATGGTGCCATGGTGTCATCTATGGTAGTGTTATGGTGCCATGGTGTCATCTACGGTAGTGTTATGGTGCC
Source organism: Panulirus ornatus (assembly GCF_036320965.1). Taxonomy (NCBI): domain Eukaryota; kingdom Metazoa; phylum Arthropoda; class Malacostraca; order Decapoda; family Palinuridae; genus Panulirus; species Panulirus ornatus. The sequence continues at coordinate 20,035,335 of NC_092255.1, read as the reverse complement.
ATGGTGTCATCTATGGTGGTGTTATGGTGCCATGGTGTCATCTATGGTAGTGTTATGGTGCCATGGTGTCATCTATGGTAGTGTTATGGTGCCATGGTATCATCTATGGTAGTGTTATGGTGCCATGGTGTCATCTATGGTAGTGTTATGGTGCCATGGTGTCATCTATGGTAGTGTTATGGTGCCATGGTGTCATCTATGGTAGTGTTATGGTGCCATGGTGTCATCTATGGTAGTGTTATGGTGCCATGGTGTCATCTATGGTAGTGTTATGGTGCCATGGTGTCATCTGTGGTAGTGTTATGGTGCCATCGTGCCGCCACCATCATGGCCTTGCAACAGCGTATCTGATAATGCCATTTAGGTTAGGATGAATTCATGGTAGTGTACACTATGGTGCCATGGTATGGGGGCCCCCAAGTATGGTAATGGCGTATTAAATGGACGGATGGGGGGGAGGGGTGGGGGGGAGGTGTTGTGAAACCAAAGTCGGTGATTCCGTAGACTTACAGCGAAGGTTATATAACGAAATTTTTTTGGTACGCGCGACGCATGTCAAGGTGACCCCCCCCTCCTCCTCCTCCAACTCCTGTGTATAACGCCATGGTGCGTATACTGTCATGACGCTGGTTTGGTGTGTATACCGTTATGACCCTGGTGTGGTGCGTATACACGTTCCACACACACTATACACCTCTCTCACTCACACTGCACACCTCCCACACACTATATACACCTCCCACACACTCTATACACCTCCCCCACACACTATACACCTCCCACACACACTTTACACCTCCCACACACCCTATACACCTCTCTCACTCACACTACACACCTCCCACACACTATATACACCTCCCCCACACACTATACACCTCCCCCACACACTATACACCTCCCACACACACAATACACCTCCCACACGCACTAAACACCTCCCACACACACCGTACACCTCCCACACACACTGTACACCTCCCACACACACTATACACCTCCCACACACACTATACACCTCCCACACACACTAAACACCTCCCACACACACTGTACACCTCCCACACACACTATACACCTCCCACACACACTGTACACCTCCCACACACACTATACACCTCCCACACACACTATACACCTCCCACACACACTATACACCTCCCACACACACTATACACCTCCCACACACACTATACACCTCCCACACACACTGTACACCTCCCACACACCCTATACACCTCCCACACACACTGTACACCTCCCACACACACTATACACCTCCCACACACACTATACACCTCCCACACACACTGTACACCTCCCACACATACTGTACACCTCCCACACACACTATACACCTACCACACACACTAAACACCTCCCACACACACTGTACACCTCCCACACACACTATACACCTCCCACACACACTATACACCTCCCACACACACTATACACCTCCCACACACACTACACTTCTCCCAGACATTCCACCAAGCCTGCTCTACCTTCCAAGGACCAGACCTCCCTCCACGTCCCACATTCCCCTCCATTCCCCACACCTCCCCCCCCCCACACACACACACACACACACACTTCCCTCCAGTCCTTACGCTACCCTCTACGCCTTACACTACCCTCCACCTCCCACGTTCCCTCCACAGTTTTAGGCCTACCCTTCCCACACTCCCTGCTCCCTCCAAAAGGTCGCTCTTACTCCACTCCCAGCACCAAAATAACCCCCAGTACCTCCCGTGGAGTGGGCTACAAGCCAGTCGGGTTTAGGCCTCCCAGACGAGCTGCCGGCAGCGCTGCCAGCCGCACGACCCAACCTCCCGCTGCCCACACAAAGGCCAGGCCTACGCTTGGACGCCCGACACCGTTTGTTTATATATATATATATATATATATATATATATATATATATATATATATATATATATATATATAGAGAGAGAGAGAGAGAGAGAGAGAGAGAGAGAGGCTGGCTATGTAGTCTCTCTCTCTCTCTCTCTCTCTCTCTCTCTCTCTCTCTCTCTCTCTCTCTCTCTCTCTCTCTCTCTGATCGTGTTAAGGCCGGACCACTTCCTTTGGACCTCGTGTCTGTATGGTCTGCGTCTCTCTCTCTCTCTCTCTCTCTCTCTCTCTCTCTCTCTCTCTCTCTCTCTCTCTCTCTCTCTCTCTCTCTCTGCCACGCCCCATGACTCACTTCCCCTCCCCCCCCACCCTTCACCACACCATATACATACTTCCGTCAGCACAGAACGCCATCTTAAGCCACACCCATCAATTCCTCCATACCTATCTACACTACACTGTCCCCAACATCATGCAGACGTCACTTGTGGAAATACAACACCTTACGTATACAGTTAGAAGATCACTCGAAGATAGAGAGAGAGAGAGAGAGAGAGAGAGAGAGAGAGAGAGAGAGAGAGAGAGAGAGAGAGAGAGAGAGAGAGAGAGAGACGCATAGACACAGACGTCTGGCTCAGGCTAGGGCTAGTGTGTGTGTGTGTGTGTATGTACACACGGGACTAAAGACACGACACTCACACACATACACACATACACACACACACACACACACACACACATGGGTAAAAGCCGGGGGCAACACGAGTGTACTCCACTGTGCCACACAAATATTGACCACACCTGTGGGACCACCATCCCTCGATAACCAGTCATGGTACAGTACAGTACTACCAGGCATAGTACAGTACTACCAGGCATAGTACAGTACTACCAGGCATAGTACAGTACTACCAGGTACAGTACAGTACTACCAGGCATAGTACAGTACTACCAGGCATAGTACAGTACTACCAGGCATAGTACAGTACTACCAGGTACAGTACAGTACTACCAGGCATAGTACAGTACTACCAGGCACAGTACAGTACTACCAGGCATAGTACAGTACTACCAGGCATAGTACAGTACTACCAGGCATAGTACAGTACTACCAGGCATAGTACAGTACTACCAGGTACAGTACAGTACTACCAGGCATAGTACAGTACTACCAGGCATAGTACAGTACTACCAGGCATAGTACAGTACTACCAGGCATAGTACAGTACTACCAGGCATAGTACAGTACTACCAGGTACAGTACAGTACTACCAGGCATAGTACAGTACTACCAGGCATAGTACAGTACTACCAGGCATAGTACAGTACTACCAGGTACAGTACAGTACTACCAGGCATAGTACAGTACTACCAGGCACAGTACAGTACTACCAGGCATAGTACAGTACTACCAGGCATAGTACAGTACTACCAGGTACAGTACAGTACTACCAGGCATAGTACAGTACTACCAGGCATAGTACAGTACTACCAGGTACAGTACAGTACTACCAGGCATAGTACAGTACTACCAGGCATAGTACAGTACTACCAGGCACAGTACAGTACTACCAGGCATAGTACAGTACTACCAGGCATAGTACAGTACTACCAGGCACAGTACAGTACTACCAGGCATAGTACAGTACTACCAGGCATAGTACAGTACTACCAGGTACAGTACAGTACTACCAGGCATAGTACAGTACTACCAGGCAAAGACGGCCCTCATGGTCGATTAGGTACGTGGGTTAGTAGAATTCACCCTAACCACATGTTCATGAGTCGTACCGTCGTGCTCAAGGGTCGTACCGTCGTGCTCAAGAGTTGTACCGTCATGCTGAAGGGTCGTACCGTCGTGTTCAAGGGTCGTACCGTCACCGCCGTGCTCAAGGGTCGTACCGTCGTGCTCACGACAATACATCCCGAATTCTATAAGTCGACCCGCCATTACCCAGCCCCCATTCCCTTATCGTGGGGGGGAAGGGGGTAACATTTATGGTTGACCACCACTCACCCACCTCCACACCATCGTACCCCCCCACATCAGTTCTAACCCCCCACCCCACTCCTTACGCCCACCACCACTTCAGTCTCCCCCTCCCCTACAATTATGTCTATCTAAGCTCAGTTCCACTCTTATTACCCAACCCCACAACATCAACAAGTTGTACTCCCACTCCACGTTTTCCTTTACTACAAACCATAGATAGATAGATCGCGTCTATTTCACCATAAGCATTGACCATAAACCCTTCCCACCTCCACCTGTATATGTCTATCGTCACTCGAGCTATCTAATCGCGGGTTCTTATCGTTGTCGTGGCCTTCACCTGTTATCGCCCCTTATCTCGCTAATCACAGAGATAACACGGAGAGACAGGGAGGAGATGTTATCTCTTCTGTCTCCCACGGAATATATTGGAGAAGTGATAATAGGGAAGGAGATATGCAAAGTACTTTTGCTCTATTGTACATAAAGTATGTAGACCATATATGTAGGGATGAGCAAGACGAGGAGTAAAAATATGTAAGAATAAAAAAAAAATAATGTGCCTTAGGATCTCGACGCGGGCGGGAAAAAATGCGAAAAAAAAGAAAAAAATACGAAAAATTGGAGCCATAATAGTTACAGCGCTTGCCACTTACTTCCCATGGCCCCTCCTGAGTCTGCGTAACAGACGATAAGAAACGAGAGACAGGAGAAAAATATATATGCTTAACGTACCATATTTCTCCTCTTTCTCCTCCTTCCCCCCGTGGTGTCTCTATTCCTAGCTACGCTACGTTCTCTATAGCTGGTTCTATGACAACTTAGCAGATTATTCCAAGATAATGGCTTTTTAATCGCTGGGGAGAAAAGAGATAATGACAATGATAATTATGATACTAATGATAATGATAATTATGATACTTCTACTACTACTACTATTTATGATAATAATAATAATAATAATAATAATAATAATAATAATAATAATAATAATAATAATGATAATGATAATAATGATATTGATAATGATTATAATAATAACTAATAAAATATGCCAAGTTACAGAAGCACGTGATAAGATCCATTTCATAATGGTCATCTGATATGGGAGTGGAAGCGCTAACAATATTGGAAGCTGTAGTGTAAACAGACCGTCCACACATCACTGTTGATCGCCAGAACATAAACTGGTTGTTGGTCGTCATCATCAAGTGACCACCTCCAGGTCAGCGACGGTGCCATAGTGATGACACATATGACACTGACATTTTTCTTTTTTTACGGACAAAAGTCCAAATCAAGGCCAGGCCTTAATTGAAATATAGAGAGAATTACGGAACGGAAAAAGAAAGACAAGGGAAAGTATTTACGTTTTTTTTTTTTTTTTTGAGAAATTGAAAGACCTGTCTTTTGAAATGTGCCAGGTTGTAGTTATTAGGAAAGAACATGAGAAAGTAAACAGTTCCAAAGCTTCGAGGTATAGGGGAAAGAAGCAGGTATCAAAACGGCTCACTCATGAGTTGCTGAAGGCTTCACAGTAATCAGGGAAAGAAGCAGGTATCAAAGCGGCCCACTCTTGAGTTGCTCAAGGCTTCCCAGTAATCAGGGAAAGAAGCAGGTATCAAAGCGGCCCACTCTTGAGTTGCTGAAGGCTTCACAGTAATCAGGGAAAGAAGCAGGTATCAAAGCGGCCCACTCTTGAGTTGCTGGAGGCCTCACAGTAATCAGGGAAAGAAGCAGGTATCAAAGCGGCCCACTCCTGAGTTGCTGAAGGCTTCACAGTAATCAGGGAAAGAAGCAGATATCAAAGCGGCCCACTCTTGAGTTACTGGAGGCCTCACAGTACTTATGTGACGCAACAGCTTGCCAAGTATTGCGTGGTGTAGCTAGTGGTGGTGGTTGTGAGGGGCACACAAGCAGGAGTTTAGGTCGTGTGTGTGTGTTGGTCTGTGTTTGTACAAACCATTGTCTTATGGACGTGGTGTTGTGTCAGGGTTGTGGATAACAACTGATACTATCATTATGTTGATAACCTACTCCATGTTGTGCCTGCTGTGTTGTTCAACGGTCGTACCGTCGTGTGTTCAAGTTGTACCGTCTTGTTCAACGGTCGTACCGTCGTGTGTTCAAGTTGTACCGTCTTGTTCAACGGTCGTACCGTCGTGTGTTCAAGTTGTACCGTCTTGTGCAACGGTCGTACCGTCGCGTGTTCAAGTTGTACCGTCTTGTTCAACGGTCGTACCGTCGTGTGTTCAAGTTGTACCGCCTTGTTCAACGGTCGTACCGTCGTGCTCAAGAATCGTACTATCATTCTCAAAAGGTCGTACCTACGTGGTCACCTTGCGGTGTGTACAGTTTCGTGATGCAAATAGCCAATAGTGAACGAGTGGGTGAGAGAGGCATACGAAACAGGAGTCCATATCACACAAGTGTTCAAGCCACTGTTGCTCAGATGACAACACAGGAGAATCCACCACTGAAACACGTAATACGAGAAACATGACGATTTTATCTTGTATTATTTTTTTCTCCATCATTTTACTTAACACTGACGTAAAGCTAATTGGTTGGTAGTTCCAGGCTCTCTCTTTTTCTCTTTTTTTTTTTAATGTAGGAGTAACATTTGCTAGTTTCCAGTCACTTGGCACCTGACCATCTGGTTTCAGAAAGAAGAGTGTCTTATATAGAGGGAAACCACGATGAAAAATGAAGATACATATCTATTTACGAACTAAGAAATATTGCATTACTGGTACTGCGGTACAAGATGTCCTTCATTTACCATAAAATATTCTTTTTTCAAGTGGGTTATAAACCACTTTATATTGAATATGTCCGTGAACTTGAATACGATGGTAATGTTTAATAGCAAACTGTTGGGTCTCCTTCACTATTCTCTAACCACAAGTTAGGGACAATGTCGGCTCCCGAGTCCTCTCTCTCTCTCTCTCTCTCTCTCTCTCTCTCTCTCTCTCTCTCTCTCTCTCTCTCTCTCTCTCTCTCTCTCTCTCTCTCTCACATATATTCCTGTAGCTAATTTCCTAAGGTTAAGATGATCACACCGAGGTCTTGCTTCGCTGTGACCCATCCTCGTTACGTTGTACTCTGGTGGCTCCTCCTCCTGAGCCACGGATCAGACCAGCTTCCAGGGAGGAAGGTCCCTCACGTTCTGGTAAGTTGTTTACGTTAGATCAAGAAGAGTAGCGGTCGCAGGACAGAACCCTTCGGCACTCCACAGGTGACCTATCCCCTTTTCGAGAACGCTGGGTCATACCATCGCTGCCTTCCACTGAGAGAGAAGAGAGAGAGAGAGAGAGAGAGAGAGAGAGAGAGAGAGAGAGAGAGAGAGAGAGAGAGGACTGTCTTTGAGAAGGGTATATATTCGTGGGTAGAAATTCTGAGTGGCGCGCCTTGACCCGCCATAGACAAACGGAGTGTTTCCCGCGGTATATCTAGTGCGCTGAAACACGTCAGACACTCAGACGATATTCAGTATATACAAAATATTTCAACTGCTATGATATTCGCTCTCATACCGCCTGGCAACTTTATATATTTTTGTGCTTATCGACGATAGAATTTTTAGTGACCGCAACGCGACAGTACTAGATGATCCACTGATTTATTTTTTCATTTCATCGTTTAATGACGTGAGGTTAATACGGTAACCTTCACTACCCTGGTAATGGTTCAGAGCTGGTATATCCGTGGCCTCCAGGGGAACAGAAGACTGACGTGTACACTAGAGAGTGATGGCAACATTATTGGAACGGCGCCTCTCAGTACGCCAAGTTCGCGCGGGAAAAGCTCAGACGTAAACAAAGATTTGGTAATTTGAGTAATGGAAATCTTTCTTACTACGGTACAGTCATGATCCTAATGAATAGTACCGGCGGTACAGTCCTGACCTGCTGACTGGTGTCTACGGTACAATCCTGACCTACTGACTGGTGTCTACGGTACAGTCCTGACGTACTGACTGGTGTCTACGGTACAATCCTGACCTACTGACTGGTGTCTACGGTACAGTCCTGACGTACTGACTGGTGTCTACGGTACAGTCCTGACGTACTGACTGGTGTCTACGGTACAGTCCTTATGACCTAGTTCACATGAACAAGTCTCACATTCTTAACGTTACTAGACCAATATGGAAGAATAGATTATCTACATTCAGCGGTTGTGAAGTTTCTTAAATTACTCGTTTTCAGAAAAAATAAATCGTTATCTTTTAATTGATTTGCCAGCCATGACGTGGGAGAGACACAGCCATGACGTGGGAGAGACACAGCCATGACGTGGGAGAGACACAGCCATGACGTGGGAGAGACACAGCCATGACGTGGGAGAGACACAGCCATGACGTGGGAGAGCCACAACCATGACGTGGGAGAGACACAGCCATGACGTGGGAGAGACACAGCCATGACGTGGGAGAGCCACAGCCATGACGTAGGAGAGCCACAACCATGACGTGGGAGAGCCACAACCATGACGTGGGAGAGACACAATCATGACGTGGGAGAGACAGCCATGACGTGGGAGCCACAACCATGACGTGGGAGAAAGCCACAGCCATGACGTGGGAGAGCCACAACAATGATGTGGGAGAGACACAACCATGACGTGGGAGAGACACAGCCATGACGTGGGAGAGCCACAACCATGACGTGGGGGAGCCACAACCATGACGTGGGAGAGACAACCATGACGTGGGAGAGACAGCCATGACGTGGGAGAGCCACAACCATGACGTGGGAGATACACAGCCATGACGTGGGAGAGCCACAGCCATGACGTGGGAGCCACAACCATGACGTGGGAGAGACACAGCCCTGCCGTGGGAGAGCCACAACCATGACGTGGGAGAGCCACAGCCATGACGTGGGAGCCACAACCATGACGTGGGAGAACCACAACCATGACGTGGGAGAGCCACAACCATGACGTGGGAGCCACAACCATGACGTGGGAGAACCACAACCATGACGTGGGAGAGCCACAGCCATGACGTGGGAGAGCCACAGCCATGCCGTGGGAGAGCCACAACCATGACGTGGGAGAGCCACAACCATGACGTGGGAGAGCCACAACCATGACGTGGGGGAGCCACAACCATGACGTGGGAGAGCCACAACCATGACGTGGGAGAGCCACAACCATGACGTGGGAGCCACAACCATGACGTGGGAGAGCCACAACCATGACGTGGGAGAGCCACAACCATGACGTGGGAGAGACACAACCATGACGTGGGAGAGACACAACCATGACGTGGGAGAGCCACAACCATGACGTGGGGGAGCCACAACCATGACGTGGGAGAGCCACATGATTATTAGAGATTATCAAAACAAAAATGACGATGGCCATAGCCTATCAAGTTCCTATTTTCCAAAGTTTTTCCTTGTTTCGTATTTACCGCTGATACCCTGTCATCTGATCAGAAATCAGCCAGTCATTAAATAAAGTATACAAACACTGAATTTGCTGTTTATAATAAGCGAAAGTAATGGTTGGAAGAAGATAGGCATAACGAATATTTAGCTGAGCTACGAGCGGCTCAGCTACTGATAGCTTGGAAACTTAGCTGCCTTCAAAATAGGTTATCAATATTTAGCGAGAGTGTTCGCTAGGCCTATTTCGAGAAGACAAAGGTTGTTGAAACGACATGATTAAGAAACGTGGATACAATAATTTGCTGGTGATGCCATCTCAAATTATACCTAAATACAAAAAACTTTTAGAAATGACAATAACAAATTCATTATAATCGTTTGTCAATACTTCGCTGAAATTACATGACAGTAAACTTCGCCAAAACTTCCGTACGGTAAAAGTTCACTGTAGAGTAAGCTACAAACTCTTTGGCACAGAAGAGTTGGCTAATGTTCCTTGACAGTGTGAAAGAATGATATCATTAAACCCTTTGACCGTCTGAAGTTCCTAATAATCTTGACAGGTATTTAAATTTCGCTTTAAATTATCTGCCGTCCAAAAAAAAAAGAAATAGTTCGTGAATTCCTTTGGCAGTCCAAAAAAGTTCGCTGAAACTATTTGGCGATAAAGTTGGGTAGGACCAATTACCATTTAAAAGTCCATTACAGTCAAGTCGGGCAGAAAAGTTGTCCAAAACTATTACTGTTAAAGTTCGCAAAAATTATCCGGTGGTTGGGAGAGAGAGAGAGAGAGAGAGAGAGAGAGAGAGAGAGAGAGAGAGAGAGAGAGAGAGAGAGAGAGAGAGAGAGAGAGACTGAATTATTTGGCGGAAAGGAAAGTTCGCTAAGATAATTTAGCGACGGAGAGCGTCAACTTCACCGAAGATCAAAGACTGGATCGTTCATGACAGCCCAGAATATGGCCGAGGATCATGACTGTGGTCAAAACTATGTGTTGACTGCCTTACCAGCAGCGTCTTGGGTGGAAATAAATGTCACGCACTGTAAAGGAAGCCAATTAAAGCATGCTGGAAAAAATGTCACATTGTTTCGTCCTGCAAAAGTGATGCAAAACGAACGTCATGGGTGAATTATATATGATTCAACGCCATATTTGCTGGAGAATATCGCTCTCATGTGAACTAAAGTGTTGGAGACGATAGAGCCTAGTGTTGGAGAATGGTAGACAGTGTTGAAGAGTATATACGAAGGCGTTCAGTTGGCTTCCTGCCGATACGTCTAAGATAAACGGGAAAAGAACGATGTGTTCTGCCACCTTGGTGGTGGCACAACAGGATGTTGAAAATGCCGCCGCTCGCTGTTGGAGAATGTCACGCCGTGCACCACCGCTGCTCGTGGAGGAAAAATGGCTTCACAGTGGAACCCATCGCGTTTTAAGGTTTTGAGAGGGATGGATTACAGGTGAAGGAAGCCACTGCTGGAGGGCTGTTTAAGGTGGTGTATTAATGACGGTGTTCAGGTGGTTGGTACGTGATTGGATATGATTGGACAGTCGAGTCTTGAGTTGAATGAGGCCATTTCTCCCATGGCTTCTGACGCTGACTCGCTAACGCGAAAAAAAGGTATATTTGTTTTACATTCTACGTTAGTCTAAGCCATTTTTACCCATTTCATCGACTGAATCTTAATGGGGGAAATCAACACCTGGTTGAACTGTAGACCTACTACTGTTCCTTCAGGGATTCGAACCCGTGCAATGGGTTATGGTGGGAGAGTCAAATGTTGGTGGCCGACAGATCCGTGAAGAACACCAGGTTCTACTGCAGAACACCAGGTTCTACTGCAGAACACCAGGTTCTACTGCAGAGCAAACACCATGTTCTACTGCAGAACACCATGTTCTACTGCAGAACACTTCATACGCCACAATTCGTCCCCGAGGTGTTACACTTGACTTCAGTGGTTAACATATCGAAGAATGCTATAAGGTGTTGGAGAACGTTATACAGTGTCGTATAACGTGTTGGAGAACGTTATATAGTGTTATTACATAGCTGGACTATGTCTCTGGTGGTGAACATCAGTGTAGAGAATTTGCAGTACAGTAAAAAAAAAAAAAATTCTGAAATATCAGAAAATGTTAGAGACTTGTAAGTGTTGGAAGGTCGAAAGTCAACATAAGAAGGTGTTAAAATGTATTTAGTTATAGTTGATAACGAAGTGTTGGGAGGAAAATGTGTTTATGACAATAAGAATGTGTCAGATTAGACACTGTCTAATAGCGACTGGGTCAAAAACTAATTTAGTTAAGCGATGTGAGACGTTCAGAGAGTTAATGTTGGAGTTAAAACATAGCGTTGGAGAGTCAGTTAATGTTGGAGTTAAACATAGCGTTGGAGAGTCCCTTGTGTTGGAGAATATCTGCAGTGCATTTTTAGATATTTGATATATTTTTAGGATGTTAATATCATGGCCGTACATCGACGGTCAACATGTCTTCAGATCCAAACAACTGAAACTTATCTGCGTATATTATATATATGAAGATCAACGCCAGGGCACGACGGTGTGGCCTGGCCCAGGTCGGGTGGTCATACCCTACGGTTATAGTGTCCTGCTCAAAGGGATCGTACCGTCGTTTTTGTGGTTAACAAGAGGCCAAATTCCCCCGAAAACGGCCTGACACGAATTACGTGACTGGTAGATGCCTCTGAATCTATACGAGGCGTAGATGCCTCTGAATTTATACGAGGCGGAGGTTATTTAACGTAGGCGTATGGCGTGAAGGATATAACCTACCCGGTATGACAGGAAGGCTCATGCTATGACACTGTTATTACGAGTCGTGAGGCAAACTTAACATTATTAGGATCCTGAAACCCTCAATGACATGGAATTACGTCCCATGTCATGAAGAATATGACCCCGGTATCGTGGAAGAAGTGGCAGATCATAAATTCCGGTAGATTTATTTGGTACAGTTCATTATAGGATTAATACAGTTCATTATAGGTTGGAGTGACGTGTGGCACCGATGGGTACGTTGGTGAGGACATTTGGCAACGTCGCGTCCTCTGCCAATCAGCGAGGAAGTGGGAGGGGAAGAGTGGGGTGGTGAGGGGGGGAGATGCTGCTGCCATGGTCTCCCCGTCCCACCACACCAGACCCACTGGGGCGGAGGGAGGTATCCATTACAGTCCACAGTCCATATGTTTACTACGTAGTGGCTAAGTGCGAGATTTTGGGGCGCGGGAAGACGCCTGCTGGAACAAGATCCATGTTTTGAATTCAATTGTCTTCACCGTGCGGCTAAAGACTAAGTTCTTGTCATTATATATATATATATATATATATATATATATATATATATATATATATATATCATACAGATTCGCCATTTCCCGCGTTAGCGAGGTAGCGTTAAGAACAGGACTGAGTCTTAGAGGGAATATCCTCACTTGGCCCTCTTCTCTGTTCCCTATGTTGGAAAATACGGGAGGGGAGGATTTCCAGCCCCCGCTCCCGTCCTTTTTAGTCGCTTTCTTCGACACGCAGGGAATACGTGGGAGGTATTCTTTCTCCCCTATCCCAGGGTTATCTAGAAATCTAACTGTGAGAGTTTAGAATACTGGTAAGCGCTAACCTTAGAATCAAAGTCCGAAAGGAAATAAAATAGATATAGACATTTTTTGGAGTAGCAGCAAAACTACTTATGTTAAATTGCAATTAAGTTCTGATTACCCTAGTATGTGATCCATGAGAGAAATCCTCTACAAATATACAGTGGAGGATGACATGAATCCCCCGCATTATAAATCCTTCCTATTAAGGAGAGACCCAATGAATTAGCATTCCCTAAGAAAGGCGTAGAACATGGAATGTAACGATCGAAGTGTGTAAGTGGGTGAGGGAGATTATCCAATCAGCTAAGAATACGCATCAGTGATTTTAGAATTTGATAGCTTCAGTTTGTAAAAAGGGCTACAGGAAAGTACTTATGTGAACCTAAGGTAGTCGAGAAATAATTTTTTTGTGATATTAAACAAGAAATTTTCAAATTCATTTGAAGCGTTGAGTCCCGTGATCATATGGAAATCACAGAGGTTGGTTGTGAGTGAATGTGATCCAAAAAAGAGAACTCCCTAGTCTTCATATGTGAGTATTCATTAGGTTAAAACCCTCACAGGAACAGTGTAAGGCTCCGCCTTTGTAATTGAAAACGAGGCGAAAATGGCAACTTTATTCGACTCCGTAAACCATTTGAAATACCTCGCCCTGTCTCTATCTCAAAGTGTAGTTCTCTTGCATCTTAATCCAACAATCTTTGGTAGAATATGGGCATGTTACACATGATAGTAAATACTACAAAAATGACCAGAAATATATTATTATCCAAGCGAAACAAAGATGACTCAGTGACAACTGTTTCTTTCGACCATGACGCCACAGCCAGCAATATGTAAACAACGAGTGCATCCTGATAATTATTTATCAGTTCAATACTCGTGTTTTGTCGTAACATTTATTTGACGTTTTATGTATACAAATCATGACATATATCAGGTATATCAACAGTGCTATCATATCAGGGCCAGAAGACCTAACCTCCCCTCCCTCACCACCACCATCACCCACGCTAAAACTTAATACGTCACCCGTCACCAACAGTCATCTCCACCACTGCTACTTTCACAAGCAATATTATCTCCACCAACATTGTTTCCGCACCACCAACTATTCAACTATCGCCGTCATTATGGCCTTCATCGCCACAACCACCACCACTTTCTGCTCCAATATCATAATTGCTTACAGCACCACCAATAATATTATCCTCTCCAGCAGGACACCTTCCAAGCACCATCACCAACACCAACATTCTCCACCACTACCAGTAGCGGGATACAGCCCTTTGTTAGTGAAGATATAAGACTGGTGGGATATCCCCAGTGGGTTAGGCCTTCCCTGGGTACTCTGACCATTCACATAAATTTAACATAATTCAGAAAACTTTTTCGAGGATTAGATTCTAACTTCCTTCCTTTGTACACCCCGTCATACTTTCAATTATTACTGCGCATCCAGCCATTTATTATTATCATTATCATTATTATTATTACATAACCCCAGGGTCTCCTGCAACTCCAAAGCTGCGCTAAACTCAATAACATGGACGGAATGGATCCTTTTAAGGTCAGAGGTTCCCCATCATAGAAGAGTAAAGAGATGACTTTAACAGAACTCTCAACCTTTTACTCCAGTTAAATTAACTTAAGCATAGGAAAGACAGAGCAACTACCAACGGTCATATTATATAAACTAATCAGATAAATTGTCCGCAAAGATGTAAAGAAGTACATTTACAGTAGAAAAGTACAAAATAAAGAAGCTGAACTGAGTCACGATATAGTGAATGCCAGGAGAATACAGAAGTTTAAAAAGTTGTATTGATAACAGAGGAACTTCAGGTGATGGATCCCCCCACACGCGTAGAACATGTATAATTAGGTGAGTGTAAATACGTCATTGACCACGGCGGGGAGGAGGGAGGAGTGTGCGTGTGAAGACAAGGAGTTGAGGCAGCAAGCAGGAAGAGCACGGGAGTGGCGCCTGTTGCAGCCTAGTCCTACTGAAGTATTTATGTGTGAGGAAGTGAGCGGTAAAGGTTAATGTGGCCGCCACGAGATACCTAACAAAATGTCTGTGATCATTCTTACTTTATAACATATGCTTACCAAACGTGAGCGATAATACTTAATTTACAACATATGCTTACCTATATCAACATATGCTTACCAAACATGAGCGATAATACTTGATTCATAAAATATGCTTACCAAACATGAGCGATAATACTTAATTCATAAAATATGCTTACCAAACATGAGCGATAATACTTAATTTATAACATATGCTTACCTATATTAACATATGCTTACCAAACAACATGGGATTGATAATACGTAATTTATAACATATGCTTACCAAACAACATGGGATTGATAATACGTAATTTATAACATATGCTTACCAAACAACATGGGAGTGATAATACTTTATAACACGGGTGATGATGCTTAACAACATCCAGAGTGTTGATACCTCACAACACCAGGGTGGTAGTATTACCTTACAACACCAGGGTGGTAGGGTAGTACTTACCTTACAACCCCAGGGTGGTAGGGTAGTACTTACCTTACAACACTAGGGTGGTAGAACTTGCCTTACAACATCGAAGTATAACACTGGAGTGATGATTCTTAACAACACTCGGGTGATGTTACTTTCAGGACCACGGTTGTGATACCTTACCTTACCTTACAACACTAGGGAGATGCTACTTACGTTACATTACAACACCAGTGTGATGCTACGTACAACACTAGGAGTCATGTTGCCTTACAGCCTCAAGGTGATGATGCCTACATCTGCAACACACATATTGTGATATTTACCTATATTGTACTTATTTTCCGCAGCAGGGATGGTAACTCTAATAATCTTTTTTTCTTCTTTTGTTTCGTCTATAATTAGGAGGAGGGAAGGTCACACCAGCAGCAGAACCAGCGGTCAAGTATTTCCTGCGTGGAAGCCGCGGGCGCGCGCGCCCTCACGTGGACCCGGGCCTGGCGCGGGAACTCTTTGTTGACATGGTAACTCCTGGCTGGCGGCCTCTGTGTGTGTGTGTTGGTGTCCTCTCCCTACCTCCTGAACACGGAGGTAACTGGTACTTGTGCTGACTGTACGTATTTCAGAACTGTAGCCGACTGTTGATCCCGTATTTCAGAACTGTAGCCGACTGTTGATCCCGTATTTCAGAACTGTAGCCGACTGTTGATCCCGTATTTCAGAACTGTAACTGACTGTTGATCCCGTATACAGGATGATTTTGATGTTCATCAATTACTGTATATTTCTATAATCTTTTCACGAAACGTAACTTGTACTTCTAATTCTTATTGTTTTAAGGTAATTGTTAATATCACATCTACAAAATATGTCCCCAGTATAAAAGTGCGTCTTTCGGATGTAGAGAATTTAAACAAAGAACAGAGCAAGCAAGGCCCACGTACACGGTGAGAGTGTGTGTATATACATGGTCTTATAATTATTTTTAACCCTTGGTGTTCAAGATTTTTAGGGCGGTGATTACATATTAGACGTTGACAACCTTAATGACCCAATTAGTTCGTAAGCCTAAACATCAAAGAACCAGACCATCCATAAGGACGGTAGTACGCAGGTTGCAGATCGTGTTCCTTTGTTCTAGTCTTCCATAACTTAACCTTTTGTTCTAGTGGGGTTATTTCTGTGATGCTGGGGTAAAGGTGCGGGGAAGACTTCTCACGCTATTGATGATCAATACAAAAAAAAAAAAAAAGTTTAGTCAATTTCTAAACCTCGTTGGATAAAAGTCCTTACCACACATGGTACTATGATTAGTTTATTTACTTTTAAACTATATTGCAAATCACATGGAACATTATGTAGAATAATTACTCAAATTATATCTATTTGGCATGAGAATATATATATATATATATATATATATATATATATATATATATATATATATATATATATATATATATAATGAATCCCAAATTATGGTTGGGCAGGATTATTTTTTAGCTTTGAATAGCAGCTTCCTATGCTTTGAAGTGTGTTTCCAGGAATAAGTGCTTATAAGAATCAAACTTTTACGACTATTTCAATGTGTTTTCAAGATCACTTCGTCTCAAGGATCATGAGTCACCATGAGAGATGGTGAGTCATGTGCCTTGTCTCCGGGTCCGGCGGGTGGTGAACGAGATGTCTGTCAGCAGCCACCACCAGCCTCGCTCCCACCTCACCTGTGCGAGGTATTGCTCTCCAACTTATATATATATATATATATATATATATATATATATATATATATATATATATATATATATATATATATATATATCTTTAAAGATACTTGACACTAGTGATGAGAAGGCAACAGTTTCTTTGAGAATCTAACCTCAGAAAATGAAACGGTTCTTCACAAATGGGAGGTTAATTGTGGCTCCGTGACGCCCATAGGTCCCCGGGGGTTCTCCCTGAGTGGGGCAGTATTGTGTGACGAACTAACACCCAACCACCTGTGATGACCTGACCTTTGGGGCTTAACCGTTAATTACACTCATACATTTAGAATACGAACAGTCTGTCTCTTTTAACCTCTTGCCCGTGAGTTTACGACCCTTAAAGACGACCTTACGCCCATGTGTTTAATAGCATGACCTTTTGCTTGACCATTAAGAACCGGGTTAAAGATCGGGCTAATCGTACTCAAGAGTTCAGAACTTGAACAGAAGGATCTGAAAACCACATGGAAGCGATTGTGGTTGTCATATTTTTGTTATTGAATATTTGGTGGAATATTATTCGAATGGCGCGTTGCTGATGCCATGTTGGGATTGTTGTTCATAGGTTGGAGACATGATGTGGTGAGAGGATGATGGTTTCCATCGTACTGTCTCCTCCCTCACCCCTCTCACTGTCTCCCTCCTCCTCCCCTCTCACTATCTCCCTTCTTTCCTGTCATTATTTCCCTCCTCCACACCCTCTCTGGTGGTACTGACTCCCTCGTCACCTGGGTGAACCTGACATGACCTTACTAGAGCTGTACACTCTCCCACTCACCTACTGACCCGCCAATCTTAACCCTGATTGACTTGCACCTCTAATTACAGCACATGACCTCAGCTGATCTCTATACTCTTCCACATTAATCCACGAGTCTTTCTTCCCTTTCATTAATCACAAACAGCCTCGTTAGTACCCAGTGGTTTGTTGCTGTCTGAATTTATTTGTTTTCCTCTCTACGTCATGTTTTACGATGGTAGGCGCCAGTAAAGTTCTCGAGGCGGACTAACTAGGCTTCACGTGATACGCTGCTGGGACGTGGTGACAAAGGTCGAACTCGGTGATAAGTCGAAGGTTCAGGTAATATATAATTTGTGATGGTGTCTCCAACGTTGGGATTACTTATCCTAACCCTTGTTCCTCCTAGGACCTGACCTACCTACCTACTTACCTACTTTATGTGTGGTGGTGGCTACGCTTGTACCATTTTATGAAACTACATTAGTAATCTATTCTACACCAGCAACCAAATTTTTTTTAATATGGAGGAGAGTGGACTCCCGTCTCCATGTCTTCGCTGAGATTTAGGAGCGAACTTGTATCCAGAACATCATGTTAAAAGGATCGTGAGGGAGACATATCCTTTTCATTTGCGTAGGTCTGATGACAGCTACGCCAGTCCCGCACGGCTGTGTGTCTGGTCATTTTCTATGGCTATCAATTCACTTTAGATTTAGACAGGATTGACAAGCCAGGATGTCCGAGAACGCCTCATTCGTATCGGCCGGTGGGCGTCGCGAGAACTTCGGTGTGAGGTGGTCAGTGACTACATTGTCAGCACCAGCGGTAGATAACCAGTATACTTTAAGACCTCTTTTATGGGGCTCCTGCAGCACTCTAACCAGTAATAGGAAAATAATGGACTCCTTTGGAGCGAGAACCGTCCAAGCCAAGAGAAACCTAGCCCACCGCGCACCATCGACTGGAAAGCATCTTCGAAGCTGCAGGGACTCCCATGAAAAGGTTCTTGAGTTTCTTTAACTATCATCATAAACATCATTACACGAAGAAGCACATCTCAAGTGATTACCGTCAATCGTCGCATCTTGTATAACATCATTATGCAACCTATTCACAGTGGCATATATTACAACTGCTATATGTTTTGAAGGACATTGTTCCGTAGATGTGGCTTCCAAGAAGCAGGTTAGTGGCGGCGACTGCCAAGCTGTTATCAACTTTTCTTTCATTTCTCTTCTTCATGGGATATAAACGTATATATTATTCATGTTTTCTTACGTGCAATATTTGATGCAGCAGCGTTGATTTAGAGCACTCTGGTGTGTACATGATTATTCATAATAAAATATGAAAATCGGGTACTAAAACCCATATACTTTTGTGTGTTTAACTAGGATGTGCAGCGTATCACGACGCATTGTATGCTCATAACATAGTACTCGAGCCTTATATATATATATATATATATATATATATATATATATATATATATATATATATATATATATATATATGTATGATACTCAATTTGTTGTTACGCTTCAGGTTCATATGAAATCTTGTAATTAAATATCCTTGTTACATGTTATTCGTCCTTCAAAAAATTTAGTGTAAATCAGTTTTATTGAAGATCTTAACATCATAAAAAAGGTAATTAGTCATAAGATTATTAGAGAATGAATAAAATTCCAGAATGAAGTGTTTTATTTTCCTATTGCCTGATGCTGTGATATTACCATGTCACGCTGTGATGTAACGCTGTCATTATCGGCAGGCTACATTGTCATGTTACTATAACGTCACGCTAAAGTGATGCCATAATTGTCACTGCAGTGTTATGCTCCGTGATTGTCACTGCAGTGTTATGCTCCGTAATTGTCACTGCAGTGTTATGCTTCGTGATTGTCACTGCAGTGTTATGCTCCGTAATTGTCACTGCAGTGTTATGCTTCGTAATTGTCACTGCAGTGTTATGCTCCGTGATTGTCACTGCAGTGTTATGCTCCGTAATGGTCACTGCAGTGTTATGCTCCGTAATTGTCACTGCAGTGTTATGCTCCGTAATTGTCACTGCAGTGTTATGCTTCGTAATTGTCACTGCAGTGTTATGCTCCGTAATTGTCACTGCAGTGTTATGCTCCGTAATTGTCACGTTTACAGTTTGGTGTCACCTTAATTCTCACGCCAGTGTTGCCCTAATAGCCACTGCAGGGTTCTGTTGTCATAATCATAACGTATAAACCATTAGTTAAACATCCCGTATATCTATCACCCTGTCTATCCAGATGTAGTTCAACCATGTGCTTAGCCAAATCATGGACATATCGAGCTCACCCTAATCTTAAGCTGTTGTATGATTAGTTAACTAGTAACTGTCATGACCTACCATTCTGTAATGTCTATAATACATCAATGTATTTTCAGCAGATTGGCTGCCTAAAGCTAATAAAGTGTTGCTAATTTACGTATGTCTAAATTGTTACACTGGGTTGTTATGTTGCTGCCACTGTTACCTCAAGGTTTTCTTGCTGTGACTGTTACTACTGTAGTGTTGCCATAATTGTCAATGCAGGGAGTTATTGCCATGATTATCGAGTGTTGTGTAAAGTTGTCATGATTGTCATGCTACTATATGATGTTGCCATCACCACCATACCGCAGTGTTACCATAAATGTCACCGTAGGTTTTTGTTCTCATAATTCTCATAGTACACAGTATGGTGTTGCCATAAATGGCATGTTGTGATGATATATTATCTTAAACGTCACGACACTGTGCCTTGCTGCAGTAATTGCCGTAGTGTTGTTCGTTATTGCCATATGTGTCACGTTAGCGTCTTTTCGCTTGAATCGTAACGCTGCTGTGGGAAGTTGCCATGATTGTCACCCTGCAGTATTTTGGTGCCATGATTGTGACTACGCTGTGTTGTTGCCATATCTTTATAGTTCAGTGGGTTGACGCCATGTTTCTGTTGCCATACTTACTACACTCTACGGTGTTCTGTCGCCATATTTGTCACACTGGATTTTGTTGCCATACTCTTCACATTGTATGATTTTTTTTATGGTATATATAAGACTCTCTAGAGCTTTTCACCATATCGTTTATATCTTATGGTGTCTTTTTGCTGTGTACAAAAGATATTGACTGACTATCGCCATAATTATTGCCTTCTGTGTTTTGTTGCCATGTATATGTCACTCCCAGGCATCTCAAACATTACATTTCCTTCAAGTTCTCTCCATTCAAACTCACGCTTAACAGCATCCTGTCTCCTTCCGCTGCTAAACCCCATAACCTCACTTCTCTTCACATTAACTTTCAACTTCCTCCTTTCCGACACTTTTCTAAACCTAAAAATTAGCTTCTGCTTCTCTTCTCGTGTTTGCTGCCAGAGACCTGTAGTCTGCAAACAGCGCCTAAATAATCACCTAGGCTTTCCTCCCCATCAGATTGCATACATGCCACCTCTCTCTCTCTCTCTCTCTCTCTCTCTCTCTCTCTCTCTCTCTCTCTCTCTCTCTCTCTCTCTCTCTCTCTCTCTCTCTCCAAGACCGATGCGTTTACCTCCCTTATCACCCTATCCATATACAGATTCAACATCCATAGTGACATCACACAGCGTTGCGCAGACCCACCTTCGAAACCTGGAACTACCAACGTCTTCCCCTTCCCACTGACACACATTACTCTTTCGATAAAAAATACTCGTCATTTATATCTCGTAGCCTTCCTCACACATCATGTATTCGTAGCACCTCTCAGAAGGCATCTCTGTTAACCCTACCATACGTTTACTTCAGATCCCTGAATGCCACATTCAAATCCCTCCCATTTTCTAAGTATCTATACATATATTCGTCAAAGTGAACAGTTGATCCACACATTCTTTACCATTCCTGATTACACATTGCTCTTTCCCAGTTCATGCATGCCGCCACCCTTTCAAATCCCCTTTCCCACACAACTTACCATGTATACTCAGTAAACTCTGTCATTTAAGTGTTCATTTTGGTCCATCTCGCTCTCGTATAATGGCACTACACAGGCATTTCGCCAATTCTCGGGCGTCTTCCCTTGTGTCGTACGTGCGCTGAAGATCCTGACTAACCAGTCAACGACACAGTGTCACTCTTCCGTAAGAAATTTAACCGTGATCCCATCCACCCTTTGCTGCTGTGACGCACCTCGTCTTACGCTCTGTCTCGTAGGCCATATTCATCCTCACCCAAGTAGCCTGAGTCTAAACCTTACACACCTTAACTATGGTCCCACAACCTCCTCTTTAGCGGAAGTGAGTGTGCCACTGCCTCCTCTGCTTCGCCCTTACACTAACCCTCGCACATTCCCAGACCATTCTTCCCCCTTCCCCTTGAGCTTAGAGTACCTTAGAGCCAAAACATACAGGTTACCTTCCTCAAACATACTGTTTATATCTCCCTTCTTCTCATCCTAGTTACACACACACACACACACACACACACACGGTCACCGCAGCCTGAGCAGTCTTCGAGGAGGATAAGCTGTATTTCCTAGGCTTCTTCTACTTCCAGTTTTAGAAGCTAAATTTCAGGGAGAAAAAGGTTTTTCCAAACGCATTCTAAGACCTTAAGCTTCTGTGTCTTCATTACCAACATGTAGGTTCAGACATTCGTAGTGGGTTTCACTTTTATGAGATTCCTCCCATATCACTATCAGTTACATTTCCACCACTGAAGAAAGTTTATTCCTCTGTCTCTTGCACCAACTTAACTGTATCATCATTATCATCTAACTCTTTAATCCAGGGACTCGTATATTTTACACTGTATATTAACAAAAATTCTACTCTATTGTTTGTGTGAATTTCTGTGTGGAAGGGGTTACTGTTCCTCTCCTCCCATCTACTTTTGGCCTTTTGATAAATAAAGCATTGAAAATAGGTTAATTTCTTGTTAGCCTTGGTGTCTAAATTCATTTTATCACCTGGGTTGATTTCATTTATGCCATCCCTGAACTCTAAGCCCATGAACTTATATCTTTTTTTTTTTGAGAAACAAAATGGTAGGATAAAAATACCCCATCCCCTACACATAATCAACCTGGTAGATTTAAGGAAGTGGTCAGGTATGGTGGCTCACACCGAATCTTCCTGTAATAGAAGAAGTCTAGCAGTAAAATTAGATGTGCTTCCAACATGATTAGTTCCATTAATTTATCAATGAAATCTAAAGAATTTATCATAGTGAATGCATTCCCCTTATCTGCTGGAGAGGGAGCGCTATGGTTGAAGTAGAGGGGGCCCAAAATCTAAGGTTGGCTTTTGTCAATAACCCGTAAATAAAACGCTATGCCAGTTCCCTCTGATATATTTACTAGTCCATCATCATGGTTGCTTACCATTCTGTAATTTTGTCCAATTCCCCACCGAACTTTGCATGCATGCCAAGTGTCCCGCACTGTGCGGGAGACGCCCGCGATCAGCTGAGCTCTTCCGCCATGGGACATAAATCTCCCGCATTGTGACCACTCAGCGCTTACAATGCAAACGCCATTGCATACGGTGTTGTCGACATCGGACATTTTGTTTTTAACAATATGAGGAGTCTTGCTTGCATTCATAGAACTTATATTGACTGATTACCTCGATATCAATGCAATGTTACTTGCGTTTCGATATGAATGCCTTTTCTTATAACGTTTTTAGCTATATTTGAGGATAGATCTAGTGACATTTACATGGATGAGTTGGCAACAATGCATGATGATGTGTGGGGGCCGTCCAGCTGGCCTGAGGCAGCAACCTGATGTTATGGTATTGTACAGTGGCCTGTTATTTCACTATTAGATCTTGGTAATTTCTTCCCGGTGTCAGTCCATCTCGACTCGTATGTAAGTATATTTGCAGATCCTCCGTAAGACATGATATAAAGGAGTAGATCTTACTTAGCTCTTTCCGGACTCGTCTCTGGAGAGAAAAAAACTTGAATTTGGCCAAAGGCGGCCGCACGATCCATGCCACTAAAATCTCCCACTTTCAGGATATTTCAGTTAGGCTTTTCTCTTGTTGCGTTAGTCTTTCCTTGCTCTGTTCTAACTCCTTTGCTCTGTCTCTTTTCATAGTAACATCCCAATGAATTGTTCATTATAAGAGAGTTGGCCTTTTCTAATTCCATCAGCATTTCATATTCCATTCTTAACGTAAATTTATGTATTTCCTATTACAACGATGCTATATTTTCCTATCATTTTCATCCACTTTACGAGTTCGTTCTTCCTACAAACTCTCTTTAAGATTAACGAAGATCGTCTCTTCCCCTCAGTAAAGCCTTATAACTTCTTTTCATATGTGTAACTATGTTGCTCGAATCTTCATTACTGTAAACCTGACTGCACCATTGTCCTTACTTGACGGTATAGTACATAATTCATCTCCCACAATATTATGTCACTCACTCGCTGGCCTCACTCACTTCCATGACTGACTGATTCGAGTTAATCTTGATTGCTCTTATCCATTTTTGTATTTTCTTTTTTTCCTTTTTTTTTCCTCCTGGTTATACACCTTCCATGCACTTCACATTCCGATCGTCAAGCGTCAGCGGCTGTGGTGATTACGTATCCCATCGCCCGGTTGCTAAATGCGGGTTTACATAATGAATTTGCCACTTTACGGGTACTTGGAATAAGTGTTTTCTCAGTGCCGCATTAACTTCCTAAAGGATGTATGTGTTTACATTATATATAGTCTGTCTATACACAGTGTGAGAGGTCTTGATGTTATTAGTTCAATGTCGCTCCGTGAAGAGAACAAATCTTGATACTATTAATGGCGTCGCACAGATTTAAATGTAGATATTCTTATTCCATTGTTGGAATATATATATATATATATATATATATATATATATATATATATATATATATATATATATATATATATTCCTACGAGTCCACGGGGAAAATGAAACACGAAAAGTTCCCAAGTGCACTTTCGTGTAATAATCACATCATCAGGGGAGACACAAGAGAGAAATATAACAGTCAGTTGATATACATCGAAGAGACGAAGCTAGGACGCCATTTATATATATATATATATATATATATATATATATATATATATATATATAACTAAGAAATCCAAAGGGCGTGATGCTTACGACTTAGCTTCATATCTCTTGCTACTTAGAGAGAGAAATGTGTAGTAATGATTAGGCTCTGATATTTTCCTCTGAGGGTTTGCACTCTCGAGTAGAATGGTCCGGTTTGGCGGAGATTTTTTGGGCGAAGTCTCAGTCACGCTTCTTGAACCTGCACATAACAGTAGTTATTTCTGCACATCATGGGGATTTTCCCATCTTTTTCCACAGTGGGTTAAATATTTAGTAAACCACCCAAGGGAGGGATCAATACTCTCTCATTAAAGTAAAGGCGGGATTTCATGATGAATACGAGCAGTGTGTGGGGGTTTAGCTATTGCTTTTGAGTTTCCCCGATATTGTATTGTTCGCTGCTGACGTCAGCTATGATTCCACCTCCATTGCAGCCCAGTAAAGCCAGAGGTCGTGACATATTCACGGTGAACACTTCCATTCGTCATGCATGTTTGTTCCTAAAGGTTTTTACCGTTACCTTTGGTGCTTTTGAGTCTGGGTTTCGTTTCCTTAACTGACAAGTTATCCACGGAAAGAAAGGGACACTCTTGTATTTGGTTTTATAGATTTTAAGTGTTTTTTTTTTTTTTTATCCATCTCTTGCTTTCGCTTGTGTCGAGAAGGATGTATCCCCTCCACATTTATAGTCAGCTTCTTTGGTGTATTATATAGACTTAGTTTTCTCATTGGTTGACTCAACCTTCAGATGCGTCTCTTCAAACTACGACGTGATCTTTTTTCCCTCCTCCTACTGATGCCCAGCTATAAACCCCATAACTGTTGCAGCTACAGTAACGTCTCATCATAGCTCTCTACTGCTCTCGATTAAAAAAAAAAAAAAAAATGTCCCAGTTTAAAACTGGAAAGTAATGATTAGTTCAGAGAAACATTCGTTGTCGTAGTTCTTGAGCTTTTGTATATTTGGGTATCCTGCCTCTGTACTTCCTCATTTACCTCTCATGTCATCACTGATACTAGTTTGTTTTTCTGTGAGAATCATGATTCATTAGTTCTAAAGTTGGTAAGTTATTTGGGCTTCAGGCATACCGACTGCACAGGGTCAATAAGACCATCAACTTTCAAGTCTAAACCTTCAGTCTAATTTGACTTTAATACAAGAATCTTCAAATGTTCAAGATAATTTCAAGACCATATGCACTCGCTATATAAAGGTTCCTTGCTCCTACGCTCCTACAGTCTTTATAAACTTCCTATATCATTCCTGGCATGGAGTCTTGTCAATGACAGCCCGTTCTTGGCACCGGTCGGGCCCGTATGTGAGTTAAGTGGATTAGTGCGTTTTGTAAGTTATGTTCCTCAGGGTTAATGGTGGCTAGGCTTTATGCCCATCAGCTGCTAGCGTCGTTAAGCCATCAAGGTTAACTTACAGCCATCAACACCAGAAGTATACTTAAAAAAAAGAGGTGTAATATTTAATCATAAGACCACATACACACTATTTACGTACCTCTTGTTTCAACTGTCTTGTGCAGGCCTTATTTATTGTCCAGTATAAAGGAAGTGTCGGAGTCACTGAGGTTTGTATAAATTATTTTGTAATATGTTAGGAGAGGGATTGTCCTCCTGTGCATGTAGTAAATCATTATGGTTATGTGTGCTTTCCACCTTATGGATGACTCGTTTCTTGGATGTCTCCCTGTTATTAAAATCAACCATTTGAGACATCAGGTGTGTATTCCACCTTTCTTCTTTCCCGAACCAGTTCAGTTACGCCATTATTTTTCATGGAATATATATTTTGATTCATCGTACCTCTTTATCAGTTTGTACATTACAGTTACTTTAACTTTTTCGTAAGATTCATGTCTTTACAATGACCCACACTACTCGAGAACTCGAACTTAGATTATCCGCAAGTACTTGATGTTCACCCACCTCTTTTTTTTTTCTAACAGATCTAAACATTCCATCTTCTTGAGAGCCTTTTCATTTAAAGAATAGAGAAACCAGCTTCCGCAGAGTTTCTTGGTCGTAATATCAATAATATGTCAATTGTCCCTAACTCTGACGCTAAACCCGTTTTCATGTTTTGTAAACTTTACACGGCCTTTACCTGGTGTGTAGTGTGATTTCCTTCCTATTTGTATGATACAGGTTGAGACCTTTACGCTCCTGGTAATTCATCTCTTAAACATTATTTTTTTTTCATCATTTGGTTTTTTAAACTTACCTATCACTGGATTTATAGTTTTCCCTCACCCGTGTTCTCTGTATCCACAAGTGTTACTATAGCAGTAGTTCTTCATATATTTTGTAAGATGCATCCATTTCCAGCTGCGTTAAGTAATGAAAGGGTAAGAGGCAGGTGTGATGATAAATAGAGTGTGGTTGAGAGAGCTGAGGAGGGTGTATTGAAATGTTATGGACACATGGAGAGAATGAGTGGAAAGGTTGACAAAGGATATATGTGTCGGAAGTAGAGGGAACAAGAAGAATGGGAAGACCAAATTGGAGCTGGAAGGATGAAGTGAAAACGATTTTGAGCGATCGTGGCCTGAACATGCAGGAGGGTGAAAGGCGAGCACGATATAGTAAATTGGAACCATGCGGTATCCGGGGGTCGACGTGCTTGTCAGTGAACTGAACCAGGGCACGTGAAGCGTACAGAGTAAACCATGGGAAGATCTGTGGGACCTGGGTGTCGATAGGGAGCTGTAGTTTCGGTGCATTACACATGACGGTTGGAGAATGAATGTGAGCGGATGCGGCTCTTCTTCGTCTGTTCCGGTTGTTAATTCGCTAATGCAGGAAGCTACGATCAAGTTTGAAAAGAATATGCGTGTTAATGTATGTTTTACCAAAGACGCATATCTAAAGGCTGCAGCAACCCATAGATCTTCTACTTCCAACAGCAGGGAAATGTGGACTCCATTGGGGTTTGAGGTTCGTCGAGGGCCTTCGTATTCTCAAAAAAAAAAAAAGGACGGATACACAGCGGTTCAGTTTGTCAATCCTTACACTATCCCTCCTTAACCTGTGAAAACACATATTTTTGAATATAATGGCCGTCAACAGATCAACATCAAGTTACATTGTCCGAGGAGGAATTTGAAGGTAAGCGATACAGTGGGAGGAATGGAGGAATGTGGCCGATTAGAATAGGAAGTACAGAGAAAGTAGGTTGGCTGTCAGCTTTGTGGAGACGATGTTACCCCTAACTGAATTATTTTCGATCACTGTGATGTAATATATATGTTGTGGGTTCTGAGCTGATACATACTGAGTGACAGACTTGCCAGCCAGAGGCGTATACTATCATGGAACATCTGTTGAACTGCTCTGCAATATACGCTACAATAATTCAGGCTCAGGTCTCTATACACATACGTAAAATTGTTTAAGTCCTGTCCATTAACTGCTTCATTAGATCTTGCTCTCCTATTTCGTGTCTTAACATCTTGGTTCTATCAGCGTTCTCATTTTCTTGTACATTGTCCATTTTTCACTAGTCCTTTGTCGTTTTCTGCAGTTGTTCGCCCACTGCTTCATTTTAGCAACGTTATTTCCATTATCATTGTCGTGAGCCTGCTTCCTGTTACACTCCTGTCAACCCTGATAATACTAATGGCCATACTTGCCTCCCATCATTATCATTTAGTGCATGAAACAGCATTAAGCCCTTAATGACATGGTTATATTCCACTTCTGCGAGAAGCAAGTTATGTATAGTGAATTTGATTAATTCTTTCAGTGCTCAAAATCCGAGAGTGTTTCTCTAAAACTTAAGTGAATTTGTGTGCCATCAAAATATTTTAAGTGCAGGTCGTGATATCAAAATCCACCTGTGTATCACTAGAATAGAAGCAAATTGCGTTGAACTGGAATATTTTAGGTGCAGGTCGTGAGCTCGGGTGAACGCATCCTGCCAGCGTGGGACCTTTCAGAGGGGAGGGTTGTGAGTGGAGGACTGGGGGTTGAATCCTCACATGCTCCTTGTCTCAGTGTGCCCTTTAACATTATTCACGTGCAGGAACTCTGTACTAACAATATGATGATGATGCCCTCCATTATCTGAAGCTCTATGAATACTGGTGCCGTGTTGACCAATTTGTGGCAGATCGGATGATAATGCTTCATGACAGATACGTAGATAAATCGACAACCAAATGTAGCTCATGATGTGTGTGAGTGGCGTGCAGATACGCACGTAATTTTATTCCTTCCTTATGCCTTTCGCTATCTCGCGCCACATTTTACTCCAGTATCTGTATGTTCTCTTCTTCCGGGAGAGAACGTGCATTGTGCCCCTTTCTCAGGTGATGCAGACAGATACAAATGTCAGTTCAGAAGTTGTTATAATTTTTATGGGTTCAGACAGTCTGCGGTCCCCAGACCAAGAATTTCAATCCCCACACACAAAGTTGTCTCTATCAGTGGCCAGTGTTTCCTCCCCGTCGGGTCCCTTCTCCCCGGCGAGTTACTTCATACCAACCACCAACACTCGTTAATTATTGGTAGGATAAGGTTTTATCTTCGAAAAAATCCATAAAAACTGGAGTATATGGTATATTATAAGTACTTTTAAGGTTGTTTGTGATTTATGTTGTTAATATGACGGTGAAAGCGTAAAAGAAAAGGTGAGAATTAAGGGTGAGTCGACCTGACCATGTGGCAGCACTGATGGGTGGTGGCGCATGCGCATTAAGCTCCCGCCATCCCCGTTTAGGAACAGGTTGGTGGGAGAAATATGTAATATTACGTTTTAGTGCCTTTATCGAATTTATTCGACGTGATACTTGATTCGAGTTCATGCTACAAGATACGCACCGTAAGTTGACCACGTTGTTTGCCGCAAATTCTGCTTAGTTTGGCCATTAACTGTGTTTGAAGTATGCTTGATCGTTAAGTGAGGTTTACTGTGAGAACAACAAACAGTGGGGATGCACAGCGTGATTACTTCTCAAGATTTTAGTCTCCCCGCCCTCTTCTTTCCAGCATCATGACCTCGCCTGACATGCACTCCTAGGAATTCACTCTCCATGCCCGGTATTTCGAGTGAAATGCTGAATTCCGGTGGTTTGCTGCGAAATACGGCGAATACCGTTGAAAATTGACGTATTTGAAGGGATTTGCCTGGTTTCTACTCGCCAGGGTTTCTCTCGCGCTTCGGTTTCTTATCTCTCGGTTTATTGCGTATTGGCACACAGCTTTACACTTATTAATACAACTCTTGCAGTGAAGTATGGTTTGGGGATAGAAAGATCGCCACGATATGTCGGGAAGTATTAAGTGGGCAAGTCGAGTGGTGTTGTGTGTTAATGAAACATGACAAAACACCCAAGTTGTTTATGTAAGTGTAAGTGTAAGTGTGTCAGACACAAGTAAATATCGAGGGTATAGAGATGTACACATCTCCTGCCGTGAGGTGAAGATAGGTGTTAAGGGTTTGGAAGTGTGGCTACTCATGCTATTGTACTGTCGAGGGTTTGAAAAGAGAATTAGAAAGTTGGAGGTTTTTGAAGGGTATTGGGAGGAGGTTGACCCAATTCTGTTGGACGTGAACTATGAAATAGGAGGTGAACCCTGCCCCCTATACACTACCTACTTGGTGGAAAGTTCAAATACGAATCATTAATATTATTAATGTTGCAAAAGTAGGTCAGGCTTTTGAAGGTTGTTTGCAAATATTTTGATCTGGAAAGTTGATTTGGAGTTTATGGTCACTTGGTGTGAGCAAGATGGGACCTCCTGTACATATATTAATGGCACCTCATTTACATGAATGTTCATTGAATAAGTGGAGATTAATGTAGACATTATTAATTTCGGATAGAATTCGTTGCAACAAGTGGGAGTCTTCAATGTTGACTTACATAGAAACCATTATTACACCATAAGTTATTTGAAGTTTGACATCATATTTTAGAGTGTAATTAGGTACTGAGTAAGTTTGAAGATTTAGACTTTTGTACATGGCTGGACAATTGTAGAATGGTTGGAGTAGGATGCACTTTGATTAGTACCTCAAAGTGTGAATTACTATAAGCATCTTTTAAACATTACTGTGTTAGGTGGAAGTTGTTGAATTACTTCAGAAAACTTCATGGAGATTTTATATGTAGGATTTTATTGAGTGAAATTACAGAATAGTTCTGGGTTTGAGGAAGGTGTAAAGAAAGCATTATTAAACAGGTGTTTCTTTGGAAATTTTGGGAGCTGAAAGACTTCAAACATTTGCTTACATTTAAATTCAACCCCAAAGGTTCTCCTTCCATCAGTTTTGTAACTGTTTATTGCTGGAAATACAAATGTTATGTCTTTAACAGTCATGTTGTAATTATTATAGCTTTAACAGTCATGTTGTAAAGATTTGTGTGGAACTATGTAAAGGATATGTATAAAATTTTATCAGTATTGTTAATGTTTATGTCGTGGGAAAACAGAGCCTGATCACAAATTTATATTGATACAAAACTCTGACCATCTGGATCATTGAGATTTGTTAATGCTAGTTGGCAGATACAGTAGTTATTCGTGAGGGGACTGACAGAATAGTTTACTTCTTGTGGAATATGAATAATAAGGCATTTTCTCATGCATGTTAAGTGCAGTGCCTCCAACCATACCTATTTTTTCACCCTCTGACCCTTGCTGTGTTATTTCTTATTTGTTTACACGCACTTGTTGATACTTAAAGTTTGCTTAATACGTTTTAGTAAGGTTTCAAAAATTTTGTCTATTTTGTATAACAATTGTGCATTTATCATTCTTTATTTGATAAAAGCAAAGATAAGATGATAATGAAGCTACTGTAATGAATTTGTTAATAATTAGGGTTTTTGAAGTATGTTTTTTTTTCATGACTTGAGTAAGAGCAGAAGATATTTCTTTATGGGTGATATATTTTCCTTCTTTATTGAACTGACTCATAAATTCATGGTTTGATCTGTTACATACAGCTTCTCACATTACACTCATTTTCAAGTTATTCCTAGTGAGTTGAAATGACATGAACTTTTACACTCAGGTAATTGCTTCATACTTTTCCACTGCAATTTGATACAAAATCCATGTCTTAGTATGTGAGTGTTATATGGTGTAACTCTTTATGCAAGAAGTGTGTTTTATAAAAGCTGAATGATTTGGTTTCCCTGTGAAGATTTTGTTTTTTTATTGAATATTTAAAAGTATTATCTCCTATGTGTTCATCATTTGGTATAACATTTTATAAAATCTGACAGAACTGGGGAATTTGGAAAGATGAATCAAAATATTACATCTGGTGTGTTATTAGTATGGTGGTGTTTGATCATGTTTATATGCAATGTGGAAGAAAATGAATATCAGTTATTATATCTTGTTATTACTTAGAATATTCTCAGCTTTGCCATTAAGACCAGAAAATGTTAAAGCCTTTATATTAATGGGGAAGTATTATATATATATATATATATATATATATATATATATATATATATATATATATATATATATATATATATATATATAGAATAGTGTTTCACAGCTAGTCAGCAAAATTTGTTTGTATTTTGAATGTTAGTTTATGAATAAGCATACTTTTAATATTATTATTGTACTTTGACCCTGTCTCCCATGTTAGCGAGCTAGCGCAAGGAAACAGACGAAAGAATGGCCCAACCCACTCACATACACACATACATATATATATATATATATATATATATATATATATATATATATATATATATATATATATATATATATATATATGTATTGCTACTCCCCACTTCAGCGAGGAAACAAAAAGGCCACATTCATTCACACTTAGTCTTGCTGTCATATGAAATGCATCGAAACCACAGCTCCCTATGCTCATCCAGGCCCCACAGACGTTTCCATAGTTTACTCCAGACGTTTCATATGCTCTGGTTCATTTCATTGACAGTATGTCGACTATATATATATATATATATATATATATATATATATGTATATATGTATATATATTCTTTTCTTTCAAACTTCGCCATTTCCCGCATTAGCAAGGTAGCGTTAAGAACAGAGAACTGGGCCTTAGAGGGAATATCCTCACCTGGCCCCCTTCTCTGTTCCTTCTTTTGGAAAATTAAAAAAAAATAATGAGGGGGAGGATTTCCAGCCCCCCGCTCCCTTCCCTTTTAGTCGCCTTCTACGACACGCCGGGAATACGTGGGAAGTATTCTTTCTCCCCTATCCCCAGGAATATATATATATATATATATATATATATATATATATATATATATATATATATAATATATTATCCTTGGGATGATATATATATATATATATATATATATATATATATATATATATATATATATATATATATATTATCTGTTCCTTCTTTTGGAAAAAAAAAAAAAAAACGAGAGGGGAGGATTTCCAGCCTCCCGCTCCCTTCCCTTTTAGTCGCCTTCTACGACACGCAGGGAATACGTGGGAGGTATTCTTTCTCCCCATCCCCAGGGAATATATATATATATATATATATATATATATATATATATATATATATATATATATACATATATACACACATATATATATATATATATATATATATATATATATATATATATATATATATATATATATATATATATATATATTTTATACTTTGTCGCTGTCTCCCGCGTTTGCGAGGTAGCGCAAGGAAACAGACGAAAGAAATAGCCCAACCCCCCCCCCCCCCCCCCCCCCCATACACATGTATATACATACGTCCACACACGCAAATATACATACCTACACGGCTTTCCATGGTTCACCCCAGACGCTTCACATGCCCTGATTCAATCCACTGACAGCACGTCAACCCCGGTATACCACATCGATCCAATTCACTCTATTCCTTGCCTTCCTTTCACCCTCCTGCATGTTCAGGCTCCGATCACACAAAATCTTTTTCACTCCATCTTTCCACCTCCAATTTGGTCTCCCACTTCTCCTCGTTCCCTCCACCTCTGACACATATATCCTCTTGGTCAATCTTTCCTCACTCATTCTCTCCATGTGCCCAAAC
The DNA here is from genome assembly GCF_036320965.1 of Panulirus ornatus. Taxonomy (NCBI): domain Eukaryota; kingdom Metazoa; phylum Arthropoda; class Malacostraca; order Decapoda; family Palinuridae; genus Panulirus; species Panulirus ornatus. The sequence goes on along the minus strand of NC_092255.1, from coordinate 20,001,305 downwards.
CATTTCAAAACACCCTCTTCTGCTCTCTGAACCACGCTCTTTTTATTTCCACACATCTCTCTTACCCTTACGTTACTTACTCGATCAAACCACCTCACACCACACATTGTCCTCAAACATCTCATTTCCAGCACATCCACCCTCCTGCGCACAACTCTATCCATAGCCCACACCCCGCAACCACACAACACCGCTGGAACCACCATTCCCCCAAAACACACCCACTTCCGCCCCCGACCTCCACACACCCCCCATATATATATATATATATATATATATATATATATATATATATATATATATTTTATTTTATTTATTTTTTTTTTTTTTTGCTTTGACGCTGTCTCCCGCGTTTGCGAGGTAGCGCAAGGAAACAGACGAAAGAAATGGCCCAACCCACCCCCATACACATGTATATACATACGTCCACACACGCAAATATACATACCTACACAGCTTTCCATGGTTTACCCCAGACGCTTCACATGCCTTGATTCAATCCACTGACAGCACGTCTACCCTGGTATACCACATCGCTTCAATATATATATATATATATATATATATATAACAAACAATATCTTATGTGGTTTTGTTAAACTCAGCTATGTATCCATTATCCACCTGCAAGATAGTAAACCACAAGTGAAAAGGCCTGATGTTGGAAAAGAGTATAGTTTTCATCAAAATCATCATTTCCCTGCTACTGCTGTGGATTTTTTTCCAATTTTCATAGGAGTTGGGTCCTTTGGAATTTTTCATTCTTAGTTTTAAGGAAGGAGTGCCAGTTTGTTTGCTTTTGTCTTTGGGTTAGTGGTGGCATTGTTTGATATGTATTAGTTTCATGATCCTGTTGGTGGTGAGTGGTTATGTCTAAACATGTTTGTCAGTTTCACATCATTTACTTTGGTTGAGATGTTTGGGTTATATTGCTCACTGTATCCTTATGGTATGTACATCTTACTGTCTTGGTTGATGATGCAGATGAAGTGAGAGATGCCATGATATGGGATGGCAAATCATATATGGTAAAGTTTTAGTGGTTGGATTCTCTGTACTATATTAATGCTGGGCAGTCTGTCTTTGTATAGTTTTGTGGATGGATTTTGGTGGCAGTACTGGTGTGCTCAGGAAATGCCTAGTAAGTTTGGTTGAGTACTGGTGGATGGGATCCTGGCTGGCTGGTTATATATGTTTAGTATGTTGAAGTAATGTAGTTATTTTATAAGTAGTTTACTTCGGATCTTGAGAGTCCATGTTGAGCCAAACAGGATGGTGGGCATTGAAATCTCCACGTGGATATTTTCTCCCAAGTAAATGTCCTCTTACCAACATCTGTCTCTGATGTTCTGCAAGGACAGTGGCTATAGTTTTCTTGATTGTGGTTGAAAGTGTTTGAACTACATTTTTCCTCTTCTCAAACAAATTTCATGTCCTGGAGAGTCTCTCCAAAACTGTTTGCTTTCTGAGTTTAGTGTCTTAAGTAACCCTAAGTAGTTCCAGAACTTTTTAAAATTGTGCAGTTTGTCTTGCCTGATTCTGCAGTGATCTTAGACTACCTCAGTCTGGGGTGAGGGAGGTCTGGACTTTGTAATTTATGTGTATGAATTTCTTGAAGACTATTGCAATCTGAAATATGGTGAATGTACCAATGAATTGTTTCACAATGTGCATGTGTCTGCTTGGAGACAGTATCAGTCAGTTTTGGAATCTTTTTAACTGTTCCTCAAAGGTTCAGATTCTTTTGGGATTTTTGAAACTCTCTTTAGAATTATAATCTTTTTCATAAAAACACTAGTAATATTTTTGTCTTAGCACATGCTTTTTTTTATATATATATGATTTATTATACTTTGTTGCTGTCTCCCTTGTTAGCGAGTTTGCGCAAGGAAACAGACGATCACTGTTTTCCTCATCAGTGAAGTAGTGCTAGGAAACAAAGAATGGCTCATCTGCTCATATATACACACACACACACACACACACACACACACATATATATATGAATAAAGTGTATATGAACGCGCACCTTCATAGAACATACAAACCTCCAACAGCCAGGATCGAACCTGGGACCCCTTGTGCAAGAGGCAGGCATGCTAACCGCTAGGCTAAGGGACTGTATAATAGGAAACAACTATTCGAAATACTAAGTACTCGAATACCTTTCGTCTCACAATGGTGAGCACCGGGGTCTATCGGTTGTTTCCAAACAGAACACATAGCCAGCTGATAGCGTTTTACCGAACCTGACTGTACAACGCGGAGTTCTATGAATACGAATAAAGTGTATATGAACGCGCACCTTCATAGAACATACAAACCTCCAGCAGCCAGGATCGAACCTGGTAAAACGCTATCAGCTGGCTATGTGTTCTGTTCTGAAACAACCGATAGACCCCGTTGCTCACCATTGTGAGACGAAGGGTATTCGAGTACTTAGTATTTCGAATAGTTGTTTCCTATTATACAGTCCCTTAGCCTAGCGGTTAGCATGCCTGCCTCATGCACAAGGGGTCCCAGGTTTGATCCTGGCTGTTGGAGGTTTGTATGTGATATATATATATATATATATTTTTTTTTTTTTTGCTTTGTCGGTCTCCCGCGTTTGCGAGGTAGCGCAAAGAAACAGACGAAAGAAATGGCCCAACCCACCCCCATACACATGTATATACATACGTCCACACACGCAAATATACATACCTACACAGCTTTCCATGGTTTACCCCAGACGCTTCACATGCCTTGATTCAATCCACTGACAGCACGTCAACCCCGGTATACCACATCGCTCCAATTCACTCTATTCCTTGCCCTCCTTTCACCCTCCTGCATGCTCAGGCCCCGATCACACAAAATCTTTTTCACTCCATCTTTCCACCTCCAATTTGGTCTCCCTCTTCTCCTCGTTCCCTCCACCTCCGACACATATATCCTCTTGGTCAATCTTTCCTCACTCATTCTCTCCATGTGACCAAACCATTTCAAAACACCCTCTTCTGCTCTCTCAACCATGCTCTTTTTATTTCCACACATTTCTCTTACCCTTACGTTACTTACTCAATCAAACCACCTCACACCACACATTGTCCTCAAACATCTCATTTCCAGCACATCCATCCTCCTGCGCACAACTCTATCCATAGTCCACGCCTCACAACCATACAACATTGTTGGAACCACTATTCCTTCAAACATACCCATTTTTGCTTTCCGAGATAATGTTCTCGACTTCCACACATTCTTCAAGGCTCCCAGAATTTTCGCCCCCTCCCCCACCCTATGATCCACTTCCGCTTCCATGTTTCCATCCGCTGCCAGATCCACTCCCAGATATCTAAAACACTTCACTTCCTCCAGTTTTTCTCCATTCAAACTCACCTCCCAATTGACTTGACCCTCAACCCTACTGTACCTAATAACCTTGCTCTTATTCACATTAGCGAGGTAGCGTTAAGAACAGAGGACTGGGCCTTTGAGGGACTACCCTCACCTGGCCCAATTCTCTGTTCTTTCTTTTGGAAAATTAAAAAAAAAACGAGAGGGGAGGATTTCCAGCCCCCCTGCTCCCTCCCCTTTTAGTCGCCTTCTACGACACGCAGGGAATATGTGGGAAGTATTCTTGCTCCCCTATCCCCAGGGATAATATATATATATATATATATATATATATATATATCTCACATGAATCCGCCACCAGCGCTGTATCATCAGCGAACAACAACTGACTCACTTCCCAAGCTCTCTCATCCCCAACAGACTTCATACTTGCCCCTCTTTCCAAAACTCTTGCATTTACCTCCCTAACAACCCCATCCATAAACAAATTAAACAACCATGGAGACATCACACACCCCTGCCGCAAACCTACATTCACTGAGAACCAATCACTTTCCTCTCTTCCTACACGTACACATGCCTTACATCCTCGATAAAAACTTTTCACTGCTTCTAACAACTTGCCTCCCACACCATATATTCTTAATACCTTCCACAGAGCATCTCTATCAACTCTATCATATGCCTTCTCCAGATCCATAAATGCTACATACAAATCCATTTGCTTTTCTAAGTATTTCTCACATACATTCTTCAAAGCAAACACCTGATCCACACATCCTCTACCACTTCTGAAACCACACTGCTCTTCCCCAATCTGATGCTCTGTACATGCCTTCACCCTCTCAATCAATACCCTCCCATATAATTTACCAGGAATACTCAACAAACTTATACCTCTGCAGAAGCTGGTGACGGAGTTTGGTAAAGTGTGTGGAAGAAGAAAGTTAAGAGTAAATGTCAATAAGAGCAAGGTTATTAGGTACAGTAGGGTTGAGGGTCAAGTCAATTGGGAGGTGAGTTTGAATGGTGAGAGGCTGGAGGAAGTGAAGTGTTTTAGATATCTGGGAGTGGATCTGTCAGCGGATGGAACCATGGAAGCGGAAGTGGATCATAGGGTGGGGGAGGGGGCGAAAATTTTGGGAGCCTTGAAAAATGTGTGGAAGTCGAGAACATTATCCCGGAAAGCAAAAATGGGTATGTTTGAAGGAATAGTGGTTCCAACAATGTTGTATGGTTGCGAGGCGTGGGCTATGGATAGAGTTGTGCGCAGGAGGATGGATGTGCTGGAAATGAGATGTTTGAGGACAATGTGTGGTGTGAGGTGGTTTGATCGAGTAAGTAACGTAAGGGTAAGAGGGATGTGTGGAAATAAAAAGAGCGTGGTTGAGAGAGCAGAAGAGGGTGTTTTGAAGTGGTTTGGGCACATGGAGAGAATGAGTGAGGAAAGATTGACCAAGAGGATATATGTGTCGGAGGTGGAGGGAACGAGGAGAAGAGGGAGACCAAATTGGAGGTGGAAAGATGGAGTGAAAAGGATTTTGTGTGATCGGGGCCTGAACATGCAGGAGGGTGAAAGGAGGGCAAGGAATAGAGTGAATTGGAGCGATGTGGTATACAGGGGTTGACGTGCTGTCAGTGGATTGAATCAAGGCATGTGAAGCGTCTGGGGTAAACCATGGAAAGCTGTGTAGGTATGTATATTGCGTGTGTGGACGTGTGTATGTACATGTGTATGGGGGGGGTTGGGCCATTTCTTTCGTCTGTTTCCTTGCGCTACCTCGCAAACGCGGGAGACAGCGACAAAGTATAAAAAAAAAAAAAAAAAAAAAAAATATATATATATATATATATATATATATATATATATATATATATATATGCCCATGCATGCACATATACATACCAACATATATACATACACATACAGACATATACATATATATACACTTTTACACACTAATACTTGCCTTCGTCCATTCCTGGTGACACCCCGCCCCATGAGAAAAAGTATTGGTACCCCCTGCTTCAGCGAGGTAGTGCCAGAAAAACAGACAAAAAAAGACCACATTCATTTATACTCTGCCTCTAGCTGTCATGTGTAATGCACCAAAACCACAGCTCCCTATCCACATCCAGGCCCCCATGGTTTGCCCCAAACATTTCACATGCCCTGGTTCAAGTCTGTTGACAGCATGTCAACCCAGGTATACCACATCGTTCCAATGCACTCTATTCCTTGCACACCACTCACCCTCATATATGTTCAGGACCCGATTGCTAAAATCTTTTCCACTCCAGCCCTTCCACCTTAATTTGTCTTCCGGTCCTCCTTGTTCCCTTCACCTCTGACACAAATATCCTCATTGTTAACCTTTCCGCACTCATTCTCTCCATATGTCCAAACTGTTTCAACACACCCTTCTCTGCTTTCTCAACCACACTCTTTTTTATTTTCACACATCTATCTTGTTCTTTCATTGCTTACTCGATCAAACCACCTTGCATCACATATTGTCCTCAAACATTTCATTTCCTACACATCCACTCTCCCCTGTACAACCCTATTTTTAGCCCATGCTTTGCAACCATAGAATGTTGTTGGAACTATTTCTTCAAACATACCCATTTTTGCTCTCTTAGATGACATTCTCTCCTTCCACACATTCTTCATCACTCCCAGAATCTTCGCCCATTTTTGCTCTCCGAAATAATGTTCTCTCTTTCCACACATTCTTCATCTCCCAAAACCTTCATCCCCCCATCCCACCCTGTGACTCACTTCCACTTCCATGGTTCCAGTAGCTGCTAAGTCCACTCCCAGATATCTAAAACTTTTCACTTCCTCCAATTTTTCCCTGTTCAAACTTACATCTCAATTAACTTGTCCCTCACCCCTGCTGAACCTAATCGCTCTCCGCTCTTCCTTCTCATACATATGCCTTACATCCTTGGTAAAAACATTTCATTGCTTCTAGTAACTTATCTCCACACCATATATTCTTTTTTTTTTTTTTTTTTCCTTTTTTACATGTGTATTTGCCATTTTCCATGTTAGTGAGTTAGCATCAAGAACAGATGACTGAGGCTTAAAGGGAAAAATCCTCACTTGGCCCCCCTGGCCCCTTTCTCTGTTCCTTCTTTTGGAAAAGTAAAAAGAGAGGGGAGTATATCCAGCCCCCTTCTCCAACCCCTTTTAGTTGGCTTCTGCGACATGCAAGGAATACATTGGAAGTATTTTTTCTCTCATTTCCCCAGGGATGATATACATGCATACACATCTGGATGTCTTTTATCAATCACAGATGAACTATTTCCCCAAAGGAATAACTCTTCCTGTTCACCATAGAGAACAGCCTCTAGTAGTCCCTGGCTGCTGTGTGGGACCATGGGTTTTACCCATTTTACACCTTCACACACATTTTTTTTTTCTTTTTTTACTTCTTGGAAATGAGAACCCAGGCATCCTCTCCCAGTTACTAATGCAAGCTGGTGCCATTAACCCTAACCCATAACCACTAGTGTAAATCTGCCGAAGCTCTTACAGATACTTTCAACCATTTCTGGCTATACAACAAAATTCCAAACACCTAGAAACTTGCAAAACCCTCCAACCCACTGAACTTCCCATCCTCCTACTGCCCTTTCATCCACAGTACCCAAAATTGTGAAAAACTGATCCACGACAGAATGAAACAAAACATCCCACTTTCACTTATACAATATGTCTGCTGATTCAACCACTCCACCACCTTGCTTCTCATGACCTCCCATAACGTATCCTAGATAGTTTCAACCAACCACAACCCTTCTTCTGCACTACTATTGGCATTAGGCATCAACAAAGCATTTGACACTGTCCAATGACACATTCTCTCACAAAAGCTGCTTGACACAACTCAGTGGTACAGGTGCTTTGTCACAGGTGGCATGCAGCTCGTCTCATACTACTAATCCCTTTTGAAGGAATTAATATTTGCATTGTAGGGAGTCTTATCCACTTCTTATGGTGATTATTGCTGAAGACACTCAGTTACTATTGATTATTAGTATTATTTTGTTGCCTTATGACTACATGCAATCTGTTTTTGCAGATAACTAGTATGTTCCAATATGGAAATATAACTAAAACACTTCAGTTGTGGGAAGATGGTGATCCCTGAGATGAATTATGAAGATCTTATTGTGTTTTTGAATTGAGGTCTTTCTTGAGGTAGCTAGTAATTTCTTTAATTTTTAGCTCACCATTTTTAGGCATTTTGAGTGCCATTCAAAATCTTTTTCTTTTGTTATTTGCATCATATGAGGTACTTTTTAAATGTTGAATACTATAATTCATAACAACTGTAAAAAGATGATTTCAGTTTAGGGAACACTAGAAGTAGGGACCATCTGAATAAGCAAAAAAAGAAAAAAGAAAAATTGGAATCGATCTGGCTATAAGTAGGTGAAAGTCTTTTGTATCTAGCAGTTAATTTTTCATAATGTACTGAAATATTTTTTGGATGTGTTTTATAGTTTATGTAGATTAAACAGTTTTTGCCTGCATTCAGAGGTTGGATTTCACATTACTGAATTATACTTGTCAAGACATCAGTTACTTATGACAAATATGGATGATTTTACTCTTTTAAAGTTGTAATTGTTAGAATTCATCAGGCCTGAAGTGAAGCACAGTACTGTAGTAACTAAAGCAAAGAAACCTTGTTGAATTCTGATGTGTAATGTGATATCTTGATATGTTTACAGAAAGATGGTCTTACTGGTTGTGTTGGTTGTGTTGTATATGGGAGGGAGTGGAGGTGGAGTTGAGGGTTGCTGTTGGTGTTCGTAATACCCGAGTTTCCTAGGATAAACAGTAAGTAGCTGGTATTGTTTATTGTCATCCTCGTTAGTTTTGTTGTGTTCTTTTCTTAACAGTCGTTCATTCTTGGTTAGTATGTGTCTGAATAGTTTATCTTTACTAGCTAATTACTAGGAGTTAGTTGTATCTTGTAGAGCATTATGTTATTTGTTATCAAAGTTAGTAGTGTTATTGTTATGAATTATGAATGTTAGAACTGCAGGAGTATGTACCATCAGCTTGATAATGCATGAAAAGCTCACTATTTCAAACTGTACTGATTTGAATCTTGGATATTTTTGGATATTTCAGACAGATTTGAAAAGAAAAGATTCTGATGAAATATCTGAAAACTCCATCTGTATTACTCATTAGTCAGGTTGGACCTGATAATCAAAATTTCCACCAGTGTTAGATGGGTCTACCCATGTCTTCAATGTACTGAGCAGATGTGGGACCTCTCTCCTTAATTTGAATATTTCTTGCATTTGAACTTCAGGTTGGACCTGATAATCAAAATTTCCACCACTATTAGATGTGTCTACCCATGTCTTCAATGTATTGAGCAAGTGTGGGACCTCTCTCCTTAATTTGAATATTTCTTGCATTTGAACTTCACACTACCATTTGTTTTTAAGGATGTGGCTGTTATTATGCTAAATTTATCATATTGTTACTCTTTTGAGTCAGATTTTCAACTAATTGACCCATCCTTTCTCCCATACCTTGAAATCGTGAGTTTTTTTACTGTAGCACATAGACACAGATAATTGATACATATTCTGATACACAATTTTTAAAAGACGAAAGTTGAATGATATTCCATTTGAGTATGAAAGTGAGTGACTAGGATATTTTGATTTTGTCATTTGCATTTTAATTGTTCCACTGTGGTATTCAAATCTCAAATAAACTTTTGTATCAGATGTGAAATTATTTCTCAGTTAGCAGCTTCCGAAGTTAGATAAGTTTGGAAGGATTCAGAATAAGGCTTGCTAAAGCACAGTTCGCAGAAATTAGTAAGAGTAGCTCCCTGTCCATTCATTCTGACACTTTAAACAGGCATGATGCATTAGGCATTTGATGGTCCTTTTTGCTTATGGAAGCTCCACTCTTGGAAATGTTTGCTGATAGAAGCCCCATTTTTGGAAATGTTTGCTTATGAAAGCGATTCTCTTGGAGAAGGCTGTTATGAAAGCAACACCAGGGAAAGTTGCTTTTCTCTTTTGTCTTTTCATTATGTTTTCATTTAGCTTGCTTATTAACTACGTACAAATTTTCCAACTCACTGCACTGTCCTTCAGAGATTCCTGTTTTCCAAATAGGCATTCATGTTGTAATTTTCCTTCATTTTTCTTTTCCTATCTTAGAGCATGTTTTTTGTTTCATAAAATGGTAGTTGGTTTATTTTTCTTTTGCTATTTTAAAGCATCAGTTATTTGTTTCATGAAATAGTGATTTCATAAAATAGTGGTTTAATTGGTGTATAGGATTCTGTAAAATTTTTGGAGATGATTTGATTTTTGACACATGAGGAAAGTAAAGGTAGTATTAGCATGTTCTGAATATAGATGAATGAGACATTATCTAGTGTTGCTTATCGTTTATACAAACATATGGCCTTCTGTTTTTTCTTGAGTGTGGTGTCATCAATTAACTGATGACACTCTGATGACACAGATCTAGTTGTTATTGACCCTTATGGATCTTAGTTTAGCATGATACATGAATATCCTCTGAGAACTTAACTTTTGTTAGGGATTGGATGGGAGAAAGTTCTGCTAAATTTGCAATATCTACCATATAACATAAAATGCTGTGTGAAGGAAATTAATTATGACCATTCAAGATTTAGAAATGGCTTTGTTTCTCAAGAATAACACATTGTTTCTTTGATGGGGTTTCAAGTTATCTTGTATTCAAATACAGTTTTTGCTTTAGATTTTTTTTTTGTATTCTGTGCTAAGTGTATTTTTGTGTAAAAATGGATTTGGACAATGAATACAAGTAATTTGTTGTTTAAGTGCATTTCCCAGGATTTCTTGAGCATTTTTTATTTTTTTGCTGTATGAGGCACATGGGCTATGGAAATTTAGTTGCAGACAGCTTATGTGGCATGATTTGAGGAGTAATTTTCTCTTTATCATGTTAGCTGTTTGCTATACGTGGAATGCTACTTTCGTCTATGTATGATAAAAGGCCAGAAAGCATCCTGTCTCCAGACGCAATTAAGGCATATGGAGCTGAAGGCATTCTCCCTAGTATTTTGAGGGAATGCCTTTGACTTTCTTCTTGTGCTTTCTTCTCATATCCACTTCTGCTTGAAAACTAAACATACTTTCTTCATAATGGAAACATGCATTGATTCAGCATAATTCACAGAGGGCCTTTTGTCCCATCCCTTCCAGTCATCATCCTGTTGTTCTGACCTCTGTTGCCTGTAAAGTCTTTTAATCTCATTTCAACAAGAATCTCACAACAATATTTCTGATCTCCAGTATGGATTGTACAAGATGAGATCCTTTGGTGATGTCCTCCCTCTCTTATTAATTTCTGGTTATCTTTTCTGAGAGACCTTGATATATCAAGGTCAAAATCTTTACATGGGGTGTGGCATTGGGGACTGATCTCCAAGCTCCCTTCTTGTGGCTGTCCTCCTTCATTCTATTCTTTCTTATAAGGCTTTTTGGCCATTTTATTCTTGTGATTGTCGATGGACAATTTTATAATCCTTTCCACATGAACAGCAGTTCCCCTCAGCCATCTGTGTGTCACCAGTGCTTCTCCTTTTTTTAGTGATTTGCCTCAACAGATAACCAAATGCTCTTATATGCTGATGACTCAACACTGCACTTCTACCGTTCTTTTAAGTTTGCTGCATCTTCTCTTGTGTGATATTTGCCCCATCACATCACAACTTCTTACACTAAACATATAGGCAACATAAAACTGTGTTTTTTCAAAATCAGATAAGGTTTAATAATTAATGGCCAGTAAAAGGTAGGACACATATATCTTAATATTGTAATATGGTTCTTTTGAAATCTTTAGCCCATCTCCAGAGTCTTTCCCTGTTTGTTTAGCTTATCTCTGTTTCTTTTGTTGTTCAAAATGCAATTTATCAAGTGAAATTTGGCCACCTCCTCAAGCTTGCTTACTGCCTATCACATATTTTGCACATTGTTCTCCTGGCTGCATTTATGAAATTCTTAGCTGCAAGTTGGTGAAAAAATGCAGGCCCTGGAATTTAATGTATCAGAAAAATTACATCAGTTTTATTAGTTACTGTAGCTCTGCATAAAGGAATGTCTGAGAGGAGAGGTCAGATAGGTATGTTTTAAGGTATGGTAATCCTGCCAGTGTTGTATGGTTTTGTTGTGGACCTAAAATTAAAAAAAGAAATGAGTCAGGAGGATGGACTGGAAATTAGATGCCAAATGATGATTTGTGGCATGAAACTTGTTACTCGTGTAAGGAATAACAATGCAAGGCAGAGATGTGGCATTATATCCAACCAGATTGAGAGGGCTGGTATTGATACCATGTTATTAGGGTCTGAATATTAAAGATGATGAGAGGTATGCAGAGGATGTATTGAATTTGATTAGTGGGGTACAGTATTTAAGTGATGACATGGTGTCAGTGGACTTTAACCAGGTCTTTATAAATTGGTCAGGATATACCATAAGTAGTCTGTGGTGCATGGCAATGATTGGCATTGGTTTCAAGACATTATTTGTGATAGCTAGAGAGTGGATGCCTGCAAATTAGGCCATTGTTTGATTGTTCCTGACACTGATATTATGACATGAGAGACAGTTGGGTATTAAAGAATTGCCATTAAATGATGTAAAGTAAAAAATACATATGCATATGTGATATATGTCTGGTCAGATTTGTCCCTTTTCATGACTGTTTAGATTTTTGCAATTATGATATCAGGAAGTACTAGTGTTCTTCCTGCCATTACAAGAACTACCTGCAGTGGCCCTTTAGTTGTCTACTTATTTGTTCTTCCATTGCTTATAGAAATTTGGAATATAGCCTCAGTACAAAGCTCCCATTCCTTACACTGTCAGAAAAGTTCCTAACACATGGTATTGCTTTACAAGTTCTGTGTGAAATCTGATAGTTTTCCTTTGTTCTTTTTCCTGAATTATGTAAGCATTGTAAGAAAACCAGAAATATGAATGCATAGGGCCGTAAGCATACTTTAATGCTTTCTTTTTTGCAGGATGGAGTCTTCTCATTGTGTGTTGATTCCATGTAAATCTGAAGAAAAAACTGTGTGTATTAAGCACTGCCTAAGAGAGGAACTTAGTTTAAGAGAGAGTGGTTCCTTGAGGCTGATTGAAGTTGTCAACACCAGTCCTCCAAATGGTACAAGAAAATTCTTGATTACTCTAATGCATAGCATATTTGCTGCAACAGCAAGTTGGATGTAACACTTTTGGCTTGCCAAAGGGTAAACCACGTGCTGGCTCAGCTGCAGTTGAAGCTTTATGAACAGGCTCTCCCATACAAGTCAGAAATTAGCATGATTGTGAACACAGACTGGTTCTGCATTTGTCACTCTCCCTCCTACTTGTAAAAGTTTCTTCAGTGATGGTTTCACTGCAGCAGAGACTGGGCAAGGAAGAAAGCCTTTTACAGCTTTGAAATTTTAGAGCAGTCATCAGGTGCCCTGTTGGTGATAAATTGGCTGTTAGGTTTGGAATAACGCTTGAAGAGGAAATGATAAGGGAATTGTTTTTCTGACAATGCAGTGCTTTTCAACCTCTGAGAAACTCCTGAATACTTTATTATGTTGTGAAGCTGAAACAGCTTTACGAGTGTGACAGAATTGAAAAGGTTGAAAAGCGCTGTGATAGTGCTTTTCCTTTGTGATGTGATGGGACATTGCAGGTACAGTTAAAGAAGCAAATGGGTCTTCACTTCGGTACTTGTCTTTAATCCACAGTAAAGTTTGGTGCAAACTTTACAAAGCCTTTTATTTTTCCCATAGGAAGGAATGATAAACTTCATGGTACAGTCACCTCAGTGGGATTAGGTATGAAGGATTGGGCAGAGAGGCTTACAGTAAACATGAACAAGAAGACCACATACTGTGAGCAGTAGTTGAATTTGATAGATTTGAACCGGGTTATTTGGGATGTTTTCATTGGTTCATGAAATATGCACACACTGCATAGTGGATTTACCAGTGATCTTACTTCATATTCATATGATGTTGAATGGTTAGCATTTTATCTCTATAGTTTGTATAAGTTTGCTGCAAAACAAAGAGATTTGAACCAAGGAAAGACAATTACTTGCATTCTTTCGTGCACCTGGAACTGCAGATGTTTCAGCATCACAAATGTTCAACTGCTTTTGGCTGTGCTATGAATTGGATATTGAGCTGATGGACTAGTATTGCACAAAGCATTTAGTTTTTTTTAGAAAGTAGTTTTTTAACAAAAAGTGTTATCCTTAAAAAGACTGTTTCACTTAATGGAATGTACAGGTACATAATGTTGTTTAAAGTTCAGTTCCTGGAATGGACTTTGTGAGCTTTTGGGAGTTTCTGTGATCATTCCGTACTTCAGAACCATGAAAATCAGACTCCATGATGAAGCATATTATCACTGAAACGGTGTCTATATCTGTTACAGATATTATGAACCTCTCCTGGTCACACAGGAAGATCAGTGATGTGGAAGCTTGCAGTAATAACTTTTCCTTCTCATACTGCTTAATGTCTCATATGATTTAAGTATTCAAACTTTGAAAACTCCTCCAGAACACAAGCAAAATAACTTACTCTTACTTTAAAGAAAAAGAAAATTAACCCATGCACAAAAACATCATGGTTCTAAACCCAATCAGTGCACCACCATACAACTCCCAGATGTCTCACAGTATATCCTTGATGGCTTCAACCAAATACAACACCCGTTCCTTGCTGTAGTTGTGGCAACAAACAGCAGCGAAAGTTTTGAGACTCCTCTGACACTGTCACACAAAAGATGCTTGACACCACCCTTCAGAATGTGACAAAAAGTAATTGGCCAGTATCATTGCTGGCTGCCAAGCCAGAGCCACTTGTGAAGGCTTCACTGCTAAGACCTCAAAGCTCCACATTGGAGTTCTCCAAGGAGCAGTTCTTTCTCCATCCCTCTTCAGTTTTCCTACAAGATATCCCATTACCTTTTGCAGACCACATTGTGAAGTTTCTCCCTTACGCAGATGACCTAATAGTCCATCACAACACACTGACACCACAGAAGTGACAACAGACATACACCTGTAGAGCACTTTTGGAACAGTGGCTCATCCAGAATATGATATCAGCTTCTCCACAGAAGTTGATATTCAGTCTTTCTTGTGACCTCAGACATGAATTCATCCCCTGTCACTTTGATTTGGCAATTGCTCATACTTGATGAAACACCAACTATTCTGAGTATCACATAAAACGCATTCATGACATTTACTTCCCACACCACAGGCATCATAACATAAACAACAAACATGGTCATTGCTTTAAGAACACCAGATGGCACCTGATTTGAACAAGGAAGAAGGATCTTTTGTGTCCTCTACAAACAGTTCACTCACTTTGTCTCAAGCTACATGCTCATCATCCACCCTGTCAAAAGCAAATATAACAGAGGTGCAAACTAGACAATATAGAGGGCTCAGAATAATCACTGGCTTCTTAGCATCTGCAAACACCAAACAATGAAACAAAGATTTTCCAAATACAATCCATGACAATATGCTTGGTACTGGTTATTTGCAGCAGCTTTAGACCTTTCCCATTCAAACTATTCCATAACTAACTACCAACTCCCAAGTAGAAATATAAAAGCTTATGCTTGCCTCACACCTCAGCACCCATGACACAAATCCTCCCCCAAACACAACCAACAAAACATGTACACACTGAAATTACTTGACAGGTACTAAACTTTGCTTTTGCTGCTCTGTTCTAAACATCATCCCACCTGAAATACACTCATGTGAATCCACACTCCCCAGAAATGTGCTCACTGCAGTTCCTCATATGAGCTCAGGACATCACTTATCCCATCATCATTACAAATGCCAGTTTCAGTTTTAGATATAAGATCCTTCATACCCACAGTGCACCTTTCATTATGTAGATGCAGAGCATTTAATGCTCTGTTGCCGTGCACTCTCTCCATTTGCTGCAGATGCACATGCAGTATCACCACACTAATTGGTCTATGGACCCATTTGGTGGATGTTGTGAGCTTTCAGTGTTGCAAGGGCCCCATAGAAGATAGAAGGGGCTCCTGGGGCTGGAAGATAAGTAGAAGCTGATTAGAGATTTGAAGATTGGCAGTAATAGAATTCAGAGCAGTAGGATAAAGGTTCATAGGAGGTGTGAAAATACTTTTGTAATTTTGAATAGTTGAGGAGGCTTGCATGTTGCAGATACAACCTTGGCAGCTGATGAGAATTGTGATATCCTGAATGAAGATATTTAATGTATTTCCTGTTTGTTACCTCAAAGAAAGAAAAGAGGTACAAAGTTCATGACTTAAGAGAAAATGAAATGGAGTAAGAAGGTAGAATTATCAGTTCATTAGCTGAGGACTCTAATGACAATAATCTTGAGGGATCACAGCAATGCAGATGTTTATAAGGTACCTTTGTATGGGTATTCACTGGGAGTAATTAATTGTTTAAAAGTGATTGCTGGAGCAACTGGTCATAACTAATTACATAAAGGGTGGGAGCAAGAGAGCAGTAGCAGGAAGATAGTCTTATGCATGTTTGCTAGTCTTTTGTAGATTTGCGTGCAGTCAGAAGGTAGATAAGGCTGTGTGTAGAACTTGGTGTTGCATTGACAGAATACCTGTTGAGATATGCCAAGAATTGTAAGGGCAGAATGATGGACAAGGTCTATTCATGAAAGAAAAAAGGTATGTGATTTTGTCCATCTTGAAAGTCACGAAAGCTCGAGGAGGTTTAAAATGTAAGACACAGGTTAGGATCAATGGAGGCACTTTAGAAGTGGGGAGGATGTTGAGGATCAGTCAGGAGCTAGGGAAAGATCTTATTCTGAAGGATGAAGACATAAAGAGGCATAGGATGTGGGAGCAGAAGCTGTAGTAATAGATGGACTGGGAAGTCATTGGCATCAGAAGGCAAAGGAGAGAAGGATCCTGAAATGGAACGAGAAAGTAGAGAGTAGAAATGGAAGAATAGATTTTGTAAGGGACATGGAGATAAACCTGCAGAAGGGGAATGCCAACACTGAAAGGCAGAGACAAGTCATATCTGAGGGATTCTGATGTAAGGAACACAAGAAACTGTTAGGGTCACAATCAGGAACTGAGTAAAAATATTAAGAGAATCAAAGCTTGAGTGAGGTTGTGGAGACAGTGCTACAGAAAATGTAGCAGAGTGATCAGGATTGTCTCCATTCAGAGGAGAGATGACATTAGGATGGTATCTAGAGAATATATTGACCAAATAAGGTATTTGTAGGACAGTGATAAAGAAAGCAAGAGAATGATGTAAAGTATACTGGACAGGACAACAGATACAGGTGAGGCAGCCAATGAGTGGGCTAGATCATTGTGTGAAGAAAATGTCAAGCAAGTGATAGAAAGATTTATATTATTTTTGATATTTGGTCTTGTAGAGGACCCATTCAGTAAGAGGACAGGGCAATAAAATGTAATAGGTAAACTGCAAAGTACTTTAACTGGAACTATGGAAACAAATTGAACTGGAAAATATGATAAGACGGCATTGGAAGACTTGTAAGATTCCTTTCTTGAAGAAGTACAGTAGTCAGATGTTATTGAAACAAGAGAAGACACTTGTTCATTTAGAAATTGGATAGACTCTTCAGTGAAAAGGACAGAGCAAAGCTAGAACAAGAAGACAAGGAAAATAGCAGTGATAATAGAATGCCCAAAGAGACCAGAGTGGACCACCCTCTTAAATGATGGAGAGAGAGAGAGAGAGAGAGAGAGAGAGAGAGAGAGAGAGAGAGAGAGAGAGAGAGAGAGAGAGAGCAGGAATGTTATGTTTTGGATGGGGAAAAGAGAGGTGTGGCAGTAACATGCCTCACAACATGTACTGTTGCATCCTCAGGCATATCATTTCCAACACATATACCATAATATTTCTCTTGTTCTCAAGGCCTATGACTTGCATCCTTACAACTTTGTTAGTATTACTATAACTGAGTCTTACCCATCTGTGCCCATACAGACTCTGACCGCTCTTTTCTCACCCATTAACCCATAACCAGTTGACATAATCTAGAAGGCCCACTACCAAACAGTATGTCCCCCAAATAAAGGGATATTTAAAATTGTAGGTTAGCATTCAAAAATAACAGAAGATGCAAGGAATGTTATATTCAGTGTTTGTCACATCTGCTAAATGAGGATGGAGAATGGTGTGGATGACATGTTTGAAAGCTCCTTATGTAAGGGGACATAATGTTTCTATATATTGTGCTTTTCTTCAAAATGTACTCTTGCATCAAGCACATGCTCTGTGATGGTGTTAAATAACATCAATATATTATGAATATTACATTTCATGTTAAAAACCAGTGTAAGGGAGATTCACTGGTAAGAATGGGAAGATATTTCTGTATCTGAATCTCACATGCTACTCTTATTTCATATACAGGCACAGCATTTGTGGTGAATAACTTGAATATATGTAGAAATATTACACTTAACACCATAATTCAAATGTGTAAAGACAGTGAGTGGCAGGCATTTGTAGTAAGAATATTAGATGTGATTTTTTTCATGTAGTATTTTGATTTTTTATTCATCATCTTTTACCAAAGCCCTCCATTGTCTCATGTTACCATAAAGAGAAAGCTGGGTTCGGTTGATATGTAAGAAATTATTCCATAAGCAGTCTTTGGGGACACCTTGAGTGCAGACCTCCCTCCTCCTTTTGTAATCTCACTAAATCACTCTTTGAATCACTTTTTTCTTCTCATTTTTCATGTTCTTCTTCTCAGTGTTCCTCATAATTGTTCACCCAATGACATAGGTTGTCCAGTGTTCTATGATTTTCCAAGAGGTTGCCTTGTACACAATACTGTATGTGTGATTGAGTATACACTTATGATGGTGGTTGTAGGGATACTGAGAACAGAATTTTTTCTAAACCTTCTTAGTGATAGAGGGACCTCTGTTGGCTTGTATATTACTATAAGTCAGCTGCATATGTAAACAGATTTAGAAAAAGTTAGATCATCAGTTGTTGTCAGCCATTATGTAAGAGTTGAGGCACCCAGGACCTGAGCTCCATCTTTTACTTGCTTAAGCCTCCATTGCTGTCTCCTGCCACATCCCCTCCCAGGTTCTTAAAGCCCTCCATTTCTTCTAATTCTTCCTCATTTAAACTTGCACTCAAACCTGCTGGTCTTGCCTCTTTGTTGCACCTCTTTACCTTACTTTTATCCACATTTACTTTCAGCTTTCTCCTTTGCCATACAATCCCAAACTCTTTACCCAGCTTCAGAGTTTTTTTTTTTTTCTCCCCAGCTTGCTTGTCAATTTGCTCATGTTCCAGTAATGTCTATTGACCCCCCAATCCCACTAACTCTTAATGTTGTTTGCACTTTCTCCTAACCATGTATTTCTTGTCACCATTCCTCTTTCAGCAAAGAACTCATCAAGCGTTTCCCTCTTCTCATTTATACATGGGACTCTAATTCTACTCCCCCCCTTTCCCCATTTTTACTCTCAATTGCTCTTCCATTCAGATGAAGTAGTACCAAGATTACAAATGGATCATGGTTCCGTTAGAGAATATTAACGCACAGTGAGGAAAGTGATAGTATGAAGAAACAGAATAATTACTTTGATGGTGTTTTAGTCAGAAAGTGTGCAGAGAAACCAACTAGAATGTTTAGAATTGTGAAGGAGGCAAATTATCTTTCAGTAACTATTATTATTGCTTTAAAGCACTTGGAAAATGATATATTCCACTTACTGCTTCAAAATGAGAACCAGCTTTATCACCACAGTCTATTTAAGTGCTGGAGTGTGTGCAGTTGCCTGATAGTGATTATCTGATTTATTTATGAGGAAAAAAGTTTCATGTATGGGCCCTGTATTGTACTTTCTTTACTATCATACATTTTAAATTTCTCTACAATTAGTATTCATAGCCTCATAACTTTTTCCACTCGTCCACATCTTTAATACAGTTTCCTCTTTTTTTTTCTTTTTTTTTTTTTTAGCTTACCTCATTGATCTTTCTTTGGTGATTTAAAAAGTGTTCAGTCAACATTGTCAGTGAGTGTGTATGTGTGTTTTTATTTTAGTACAGGTTGTACTAATCTGGTGCTCTGTGGTCTGGTACATTTTGAATGCTGACATTAGTTTGTGGATCTGCCACAAGGGCAGCATTGTTAACAGCACTAAGGCACCAAAATCTGTTTACACTGCAGCCAAGCTAATTGATAGTCCTGTTTATTTCTTATAACCCCCCAAAAGTGTATAATGCTGATGAATCTGCCCTATATTGGTATCGTATGTCACATAAAACCCTTGCTTAAGATGTTGAGGAGTCTCCATGTGGGGGTAAGGATTCCAAAGTTGGGTAACAATTCTTGGCTGCAGTAATGTTGCAGGAACATGTAAAACCATGCTGATGGTAACTGGCAAGAATGTTCACCCAAGGGCCCTTAAAGGGGTCAGTTTCTGTTTTCCAGATTAAAGAGGTACAACCTGTATGTGTGTATATGCATGCCTGTTTAATTAGCTATATGTTTCTCCCTATTTGTTCTGTATGGAGGTGGAGTGTTGCATTTGTGAGGGCCCCATCTGTTGAACATTCTTTGCTATCATGCTACTTCTGAGATTTATGTATGCTGTCTGTATGTACCATGTGCTAAGTCATCTTATTCGTTTCATCCATTATTATGCCATAAAACTACATCTCTACATTTTTTTTTTAGTTTCATGTTATAACCTTGTTGCTTTATTCCTACATCTTGTCTCTTCCACTACAGTTTATCATCTATATCGTCAGTATGTTTTGAAATATCGAGGGTTGTGGTCAGGTCACCCTTTACTCTTTTTTCTTCCAAGATAGGCAAATTTAATGCCTCTAACTATTCTTTGTTTCACAGCTCAATTCCAATGCCGTATTTGTTGCCCTCCTCTTGACCCTCTCTATAGCATTTTATGCTTCTTAAGGTGTAGTAACAAAATGTGAGAAGCATATTCCTTTTTTTGGTCATATGTAGAACATGAACAGCTTGCTTGATATCTTTTGTCCATATACTTGTAAGCTATTCTAATATTTGCCTGCAGATAGTCACAATAACTATTCTCCAAATACGGTTCTCAGGTGACGTATTGGGGATAATGGTGTCATCTCTCATCTCTCAGGTCTTTGTCACATAGAATTCTGAAGCTTGTTTCCTACTAGATGATTATCACATTGAGACCTTCTTTGTCCTGTCCTCATTACTTTACATTTGCTGGGGTTGAATTTCATCAACCATGTATCAGACCAACTTTAGTCTGTCTATGTCTCCTTGTAAGTTTATATGATCCTTCTGAACTTTTCATCTTCATCATCTTCACTTCTACAAATGTATACAGGAAGGAGTCCATACCCTTCTGGCAAGTCATTTACATAGATCATGAAGAGTAATGGTTTGCGTATGTATGTGTGTTTGTACATTTCTGTTTATATGTTTGTGGTGGTGTACTTCTATATCAGTTCATTTGTTTGTGCATTTTATTTTTTGTATGTTATCGCTGATGGGCTCATTGTAGACATCAGAAATTACAGTTTTCTGACAGTAGTCATTTTCCCAGCAGCACATGCAGTGCACTGTTTTGTGTATACCATGTCTCCAAGAACAATATAGGAAATTATTTTAAGGTCTGTAATGTATTTTTGATAGCTTCATGGAGACCCTGAGAGTACATATCCTATCTTTAGACTGATAAGAAACTTTACTTATTAGGAGTTATCAGACAGACAGAACTGTTCACTTTTGATGTGGGTTAGATATGAAATATATTTCCTTATTTCCTTCTTAAGCTTAACTGGGGAGCTGGCAAGTGGCAGTTATTTGTTTATTAGAATAGGATGTAGTGCAAATATCTCAAGTTGTGTTTAAGAAAGATATATCATGGATTTTTTGAAAGATATAAATAGAGAAAGTCTGGTTGTGTTAGGAATAGGAACATCATTATTTTTACATTATTTGTGATCTTAATCTGCATGGATAACCATACTGTACACCTGTATGTGAGAAGCAGCCACCATGATGTAGATAGTTTAGAATGTTTAAGTTAATTTTCCTTTCTTCTTTAAGGGAACACTATTGTGGTAAGTGCATGTATTAGCTAGCCTTACTTCTTAATTGTACTGTGGTGTAGTGTTTGTAATAGTTTTTTGTAATCCTGCAAGGGAATTCTGTGTAGTGATGATATGTGTGTATTCCTGTTCATAGTCCCATAGGAAGCATTCCTGTAGTAACAAATGACATTTATTATGTAGTTCCTTTTCATAGTAAACATCGTTGTAGTGTTGTGTTGGCAGTACATATTTTTTGAAAGAATATTCTTCTCAGAGATAAAGCAGGTTGAGATTCAAAAGCCTGTAATGTCTGGGACCAAGTAATTTGTGGATTTCTGAAAGACATGGATTATTGAAATATGCGCTCATTGATTATAGTCTGAAGATATTGTACCCTTAACTGGTGCTTTACCAAATGTTAATTGGTTGTAATATATGTAGATATATGCTATATAAAACTCTAATAAACATTTGGTGAAATAATTGTATGGTACTTACCCAAAATCAATCCTTGATTTGCTTCAGTGATGCAGAGTTTGTTAGTTACATAGACATGGTTGGGATGGGATCAGGCACAGCTTAGGTTGAGGTAATGGGAGGGGTAGGTGGCAGTTCATGCACTTCAACCTTTGTTTGGAGACATGTTACTCTGTTCATGGAGGGTCATCACAGGTAAGCTATAGTTAGTATCATACATAGGTAATGAGCTTGGTCAAGGCGTTGGATTTGCACTTTTTTATGTTTGCCATGCGTTGAAGCCCAGTTTAGCAGTTATTTTAGTAATTCTTTTAATATGAAGTTTACATGTAAACTTTCAGGGAGCTGTATTGATGTACAGTATAGTATGGAGTGTTTGTACATGCCTTCCTTGTTTAGTATTTGTCATTTTGGTGTCACAAAAGTTTTTGGATGCATGTTTACTGTTCACAGTACCTGTTTTCAAGCATTCACAGATCCACAGTCAGCTTTCCACTTTTCTACCGTGCCAGTGTGCTTTAGTCCGTATACATATCATGTACTTTATGACTTACCATATTGTTTTACTTTTTTCCTAAGTTTTTGTCATATTCATACCTTCTGTGACAAAAGAATGTAGTGTGCTTAATTACATTAACAGCGTTAAATGTTAATGTGATATATAAGTGTAGTGTATGAAACAGGACAAAAGCTGATTAGAGTATTTACAAGTAGAAATAGATTAAGGCATGGGTGGACTTGATGTGGTGATTGAGTTTAGTTGGAATGATATGGTAATTAGTATGTAATGTGGTATAAGACATCACTTGAACTCTTTAAGATCAGCCAAAGAATTGAGTTGGTGACCATTTGCTAGATTCAGTGAATTTTCTTTAACAGTGCTAAGGTCAGTGGATGTGTAGAATGTTTTTGGAGGTCCTCTCTCATTCATATTTAATTTCAATAAACACACCAGAGGTGAAATAAGATATTTAAGCAGTTTGGCTTGGGCCTATGTCTCTTGAGTGATTTAGAAACATTAAGGTTATCTCCTACTGTTAGTGTATCAGTTCAGCCACATTTTTAGCATTGTAATCAATGTCTTGTATTACTTGATATTCTCATTACATTTAATGTTGTCATTATTATTCTCTGTCTCCTGCGTTTGCAAGGTAGCGCAAGGGAACAGACGAAAGAATGGCCCAACCAACCCACATACACATGTATATACATAAATGCCCACACTCGCACATACCAATACATTTCAACGTATACATACATATACATACACAGACATATATGTATATATACACATGTACACACCCATACTTGCTGCCCCCATCCATTCCCATTGCCACCCCCACCACACATGAAACGGCACCCCCTCCCCCATTTTTTAAGTTATGTAATGTTAAAGGAAAGGTCTGTGGAGCCTGATTATGGACAGGAAGCTGTAGTTTCATTGCATTACACATAACGGTTAGAGAATGGATGTGAGTGGATGTGTCCTCTCTTCAAATGTGGGAGGTGGTGATTAAGTATGAAAAAAAAATCATTATTATTATTATTATTTTCCAAAAGAAGGAACAGGAAGGAGCCAAAGAAAGAATTTTCTAAGGCTCAATCATCACTCCTGGATGCTACCTCAGTCTCTTGGGGAAATAGCAAACATGTATGAAAGAAAGAAGATATATGATTTTTATTGCTGTTCTTGTTTGCTGTTTCCTACATTAGCGAGGTAGTGCTAGGATCATGTTTGCTGTTTCCTACATTAGCAAGGCAGTTCTAGGAACAGATGAGGAAATGGTATCATTAGTTCACATCCACTAACTGTCATGTGTAATGCACCAAAACCACAACCTCCTGTGTACAACCAAGCCCCACAGACCTTTCTCAGGATTTCCTTGACAGCTTCATGTGCCCTGGTTTAGTCCATTTACAGCACTTTGCCTCATGTATACCTCTTTGCTCCAATTCACTTTATCATGTGGATGCCTTACGCCCTTCTCCTTGTTTAGGCCCCAAGCACTCGAAACCCCTTTTCACTCCATTCTTCCATCTTCAATTTGCTCTTCCCCTTATCATTGTCCCCTCACTTCTAACACATTCACCCTTTTTGTCAGCCTTTCCTCATTTATTCTCTTTATATGTACAAATCATTTTTGCACATCCTCTTCAGCTCTCTCAACCATACTCTTCTTATTACCACACCTTTCTCTTACCCTGTCATTTTGTTGCCGATCAACCTTCATCACACCACATACAGTAGTCCTTTACCAACCACTTGGTATACATTCCTGGATGACCCTGTTGTTGGCATAACTGTTGTTGACAAGGTTCAAGGCCTAAGGGAAATTGGGCATCAAAGGAAGTGACTCAAGAGAAGATTTTTGTATTTATGGAGAGTTTGTGGTGTGGCTTCCTTTATTTAGCTGAGGGAACACTTAATGTTTTGGTGAAGAGAGTATTTATTTTGGGTGATCTAATTCCTTTAGGAGAGGAATAGCATTGATCAACATGGTAGATGTTTCTTCGGAGCTGAATCTTATCTTAGGTTCACTTACAGATGAAAGGAATCATCGTTGTCATGTTGGGTAGTGTTCACAACAGCTCTCCTTTCTGTGCTAAGAAAACAAAGATGTGCTGATATATATTTTATTCTTGTTAATTATCGTTTGAACCGTGCCTCGGTATGATTTTCCAAGTTGGGTCCAGAGACATGTAAATTTCTAATTATTGTCTTGAAATGTTAACTTGTGGACAAAGCAAAACTCACAGTTTGTTATGAAGTGCTATTTTAGAAAATTCACCATTTCCAAAACAGCAGTTGTTTGATGGTAAAGACAAATCATTACTTTTTTGTGTAAAGAACATATACACAGATTTTAAGAAATGAAAATCACAGCTTGGGAGAAATGGTAATGATGGGTTTACTGTGGTCCACCCTCTTGCATCAGTGGAAGCATCATTACAGCCAG
Organism: Panulirus ornatus; assembly: GCF_036320965.1. Classification (NCBI taxonomy): domain Eukaryota; kingdom Metazoa; phylum Arthropoda; class Malacostraca; order Decapoda; family Palinuridae; genus Panulirus; species Panulirus ornatus. Next base: position 19,976,366 of record NC_092255.1, on the reverse strand, counting down.
ACCCCTTATCCTCATCAGACAAAAATTCTTCAATACCCTCATGATCATCACTCTCAGGGTCATCATCACTTAACATTTTGATGGATGACAGAGTGTAGAAACAGTTGAGGAAGAGGCTAAAGCTGCAACTTTTCTCATATGGCTATGTGTGGCTGTTATCTGTTGGGTGTTGTGAACAATGGTTTTGTTGACATCTGTTGACAGAAAATGTAACTAGAGTCACTTACAAGTGATTTCTGAGTTAGAAAAGTAAGAACACAAAGAACTTGAGTTTACTTGGAATAACTTTTTCCAAGAAATTCCAAAATGGGTATACTTAAGATAAAGAGGCAGTTGGTTAAGAAACTGCTTCTGTATTCCTCGACTGTAATTTTAGAATGCAAGTTTTCAGTGATACCACCACAGGTAAGATAAGTAGCTTAGATCATTAGTGCTTGAATAAGTTTTGATTTTTTGGCTTCTTATTTACTTTTGATTTTGTTAGTAGCTTTTATTTCTTTATTTTTGCCTTGTAGTCTTTTTCCTTAGTTTTGTTAATTTGGTGTGTTTATGTTTGCAGGTTGTGGTGTAGGCGTTTGGACTGTAGTAGGACTAAGGCTGCGTGTATGTTGTTGTGTAGTGTGTGGCTTACTGCATGATGGCTGCTGCTGCTGCCTTGGAGGGTGCTGGTTCACCTACCAAGGAGGAGCACAATGTACCTTCTGCTGTTCAACCTCGTAAAGGAGCCTCCACTGGCACCAATTCCACCCTGTTGCATGATTCTGCACTGTGCGTTGCCACCAACACTGCTGCTGCCAGTACCCCTACCATCCCTGCATCAGTGGAAGCCTCCCTACATTCACTCCTATCTACACCCACAGGCACCAAGCTGGCTGTCACCACACCCTCTGACTCACCTGCGGGGGGTGAAGGTGCCAGGATAACTCTTGACGAAGAGAAAAAAATTGCACTCAGCCAGCTACAAGAACTAGAAGTGGCGATCGAGGTACGGAAAGTAACCAAGGTTGATGGGCGAAAAATTCGTTGGATAGAGTACCGTGCCCGTAAGAAGGCAGAAGAGGAAAAGCAAGCAGCTTTAACGAAGAAACGACCACGTAGATCTAAAGCGAAGTCGAAGGGTGGAGAAAATAGTGAAAATGATGCAAATATTGTGAATAACAATAATAACAACAGCAAAAGTGAAAACACCATGAAAGTTGAAACAGGTGGCACACCATTGAGTGTGGTGGGAACAACTAATGTTCTAGAGAGTATGAAACAACAATTTTTACAGGGTACTGAAAATATAGAGGAACCAGTTGCTAATGGGAAGGCAAGCCTTCTTTCAGAAACTAATGTTACAGTTCAGAAGAGGAAATCAGGAAGAACTCGTAGGTCTGTCAGCACACCTGAAAGAGGAACTCCTAATAGTAACACCCCAAAGAAATCAAGTCCAAATGAAATTAACATTACAGGAACATACCTGCGGAGTGGAATAGCTCCAAAGGGTACCACACCTACAAATTGCTCAATAATAAATACTTCAGTCAGTTTGCCTAATTCACCAACAACTCCTTATACTCCAGAGCAGCCAATTTCTCTTGCACTAAAGAAAAACTTTTTTACTCCCAAGTCTCTCACAAAGGGATTACGGGAGGTTCGTAAGATAGAAAATGGTGCTGTTGGAGATAATAATACAAAATCAGATGATGTTAAGGTCCTAGTTTCTTCCCCTGTTGCTTCTTTACCTGTGACAACTCCAGCTCCAGTTGCAGCTGAACATTTGAAAACGGAAACTAAAGCTTCTTGTCCCCTAATCGCTGTATCTTCAAGATCAGTTTCACCAACCTCAACAAGATCAAAGTCTGTAGATAATGGATCAACTAAAAGGAAAAAAGGTGGTACCCAGAAAGGAAGTAGCAGAAAAGTAAGTGCTCGGGCTGGTGGAAGATCAGAATCAGAACCAAGGAATATATTGAATGGTCACACTGAAGTTTTGCAGAATGGCTCTGCTGAGGAGAAAGGTCCTTCTGCAACAGAAGAAACCTCGTCTGTGAGTGAACCAGTTACTCCTGAAAAAAATGCAAGTAATAAGAAAAGCTCCTCCACAAGTGCTGTAGACGTTGACTCTCCAGTGAAACGGCCAAGGGGCAGACCACCTAAGAGAAGACCAGAGGTTAATAAAGATAGCAATGCCACTTCACCTGGAAAGTCAAGCAGAAAATTGGCAACAGTGGTTGTTGATGTTCATAACACCATGAATGGTGAGCCACAGACTGTTATCCCAGTCAGCAAACCAGTTTTAAGAGGGAAGAGAATTTCTCCACAAAAGAAGTTATCACATGCTGCAACACCAGTTCTTCCAGGGGCTTCAGATGAAGCAAATACCAAAGACTCACTTCCTACACCAAAACGGCTGAGAAATTCAGGGGAAATTAAATCCAGTGTTGAAAATAAAAATACTGAAAAAGCCCCTCAATCAGTTCTTCCAGTGCATGAAAGTAAAAAAGGGAAAGCTTCTACTGGGAAGAAGGACAGTGAGTCTTTGCGAGAAGACAGGGAAGAAAATGAGAACTCAAGTGCCTCAATATGTAATCAAACACCAATATCACCTGATAAAACTCACAGTACAAAGCTAGCAAAAGGTGTCCAAAAACCCACACATCAAGAAGTGCCCTCAGAATCTGAACCTGAAAATGTCACTGCCATTTCATCAAGCCTTACTTCTACAAAGGAACAAAAAGCACTCAAGTCAAGTCCAAAATTGAAAGCTGTTCAAACCAAACGTAAAGAATCTAACCATGATATAGAGAAAACTGTGATAGGGAAAGGTATTTCAACAGCTGGAGTTAACGGGGCAGTTGAAACTACTGAAGCACAAGAAAGTAAGGCTGGTCCAAAAGGTATTTATACACAGGAAGGAAAAGTTAATAGTACCCAAGTACCAAGAAGTAAGGCTGTGCAAAAATGTAGTTCTGCACAGAAGGGAAAATATGTATCAAAAGATAATTCTGAGGAAATTTATGATTCTGTTGATGTTTCCACACAAAAGGGTAATACATTGATTAAATCTGGTTCAACTGAGAAAGTTGTTTGTGCACAGAAAGATGATATCATGCCAACTGCTGCTACTGAAGAGAGAGAAAGTTCTCCACTGAAGAGAAATACTGCAACTAAAATGAAGTCCAATGAGAAGAACATTTCTTTGCAAGAAAGCACTCATTTGCTAAAAGATGTTTCTGCAAGTAAAGATGTATGTACACAGATTAGTACATTTACAAAAGTTAATTCTGCTGAGTGTATGTTAGTGCTGGATGATACTTCATTAAAAGGGGATTCTTCGGAGAAGGATGCCAGTACTATACCAAAAGCTGAATGTGCAGAGAAAGCTATGTTATTGCAGAGGAGTAAAGGTAATTCCAGTGAGAAGGACACTTCTCAGAAAAGCAGTTCTGTGCCAAGAGCTGATTTTGCAAAGAAAGAAGTTTCTACAAAGGAGAATAAAACTTTGCCTAAAAGTGATTCTGCAGAGAAAAGCATTTCTCCTCAGAAGAAAAATGCTTTTGTCAATGTTAATTCTACCGAGAAAGTTACATCTGTTCAGAAGAGTAATACTTTGTCGAAAGCTAGCTCTGCAGACAAAAGTATTACTGCTAACAAGAAAACTACTTTGCTGAATGCAGATTCTGTAGAGAAGGAAACTTCTTCCCAGAAGAATAGTGCTTTCCATAAAGGTAATTCTTCAGAAAAAATTATTTCTGTTCAGAAGAAAAGTGCTTTACTGAGTGCTAATTCTGTTGAGAAGGATATTTCTTCAGAGAAGAGTAGTACTTTACTTAAAGCTAATTCTGCAGGGAAAGTTTCTTCCCAGAAGAACAGTACTTTGCCAAACACTTATTCTATTGAGAAAGAAATTTCTTCACAGATGAACACCTTGCCTAAAGCTAACACTGCAGAGAAAGGTATTTCTCTGCAGAAGAGTAATACTTTACCAAAAGCTAATTCTTCAGAGAAAAATGTGTATACTCAAGTGAAAAATATTTGTACCCTGAAGACCAGTACTATGCTAAAGTCTAATTCTACAGAGAAAAATACTCCAACAAAAAGTGGCACTTTGCCAAAAGATAATTCTGAAAAAAATGTTTCTTCCCAAAAGAGTAGTACTGTGTCCAAACTTAGTTCTGTTGAGTTAGATATTTCTGCTCAGAAGGGTAGTACTTTACATAAAGCTAATGCTGCAGAGAAGTTTGTTTCTACACAGAAGACCAGTACTTTGCTGAAAGCAAATGCCTCAGAGAAAGAGATATGTACAAAAGGTAGTAGTAATTTATCAAATGTTGACTCTGTTGTGAAAGATGTTTCCTTACAGAAAAGTAATGCTGTGTCAAAAGTTGATTTTACAGAGAAGCCTGATTCTGATTATAGAATAAGTTCTTTGCCTAAGACAATTTCTACGGAAAAGGATCTATATACATTGAAAACTTCTGCATTACCAAAACCTGAATCTACTATGGAAGATAGTTCTACGCAAACAATTAGCACTATGCTAAAAGCCAGTTCTGCTGAGAAAGTTATTCCTGAACAGAATAGGAGTTGTTTGTCAAAAGCATATTCTACTGAGAAAGATATTTTTATTCAGAAGAGTAATACTGTACCAAAAGATAATTCTGTAGCGAAGGATATTTCATCTCATACAGGCAATACTTTGCTAAAACCTAGTTCTATAGGGAATAGTATTTGTACACAGAAGAGTAGTACTTTGCCAAAAACAGTTTCTGTAGAGAAAGGTACCAATATTTCTTTAAAGAAGAGTAGTACTTTGTCAAAAACAAATTCTGTAGAGAAGGACGAGTCTGCACTGAAGGGAAATAGTTCACTAAAGGTAATTTCCTCAAGTAAGAGTGGATCTTATCAAAAAGGCAATGTTGTTTTGAAAGAAATCCAGACAGAAAAGGGTAAACCTGGAGTGAAAGGTAACATAGTACAAAAAGATACAGCACAGGCATCTGATCAGTTAAAGTGTGATGACAGCATATTTGATTATTCACATGAGAAACAAATTCAATCTTCAGCAGATACTGCAGTTCAGAACGAAAGATTAGATGCACTGTGTAGACCAATCCAGAGAGGTAGTACAGCCCTCAGAGATAATGTAGCATATCAAGATAGTGTAGTTGAGAAAAGTTATCCTGTTCAAGGTAATGAAATCCGGGTAATTGGGCCATCACGGAAAGATGTGCTGTCCGTAAAAGGCAGATCTGATGTTAAACAGAGTCAGGAAAGTAGGCCAATTCAGAAGAGTAGTGCACCTGAGAAAAATAGTATAGCTCATCAGGATAGACTTTCTCAGATAAGTTTTACTGAGAAAGGTATTTCACTCCCAAAGGGCAGTCCTCTTAAGAAAAGTGTTCCTGGAACAAGTGCTGTTCTGGGTCACAAAGATGCCATAACAGTGATTGATAGTCCGATACCACAAAAAAATTTGGTACGCAGAGGTGCTAATTTACAAGAATTTAGTAAGACAAGAGAATTTATAACGGTCACAGACAACCAACAAGCAAGAGAACTAAATCAATCTGTGCCAGTAAACAAAGTGGTAGATGTTTATGATTATGAAGAAAATATAAAGACAGCACAGAAAGATATTGTTGAAGACATTAATACCCAAAGAGAGTTGATGGCAAAAGGAACATTGAAAGTAGGGAAAGATAATGGAACGCCAGATGATTCTGAGATTATGGTGATTAACCAAGTTCATGAAATGGGCAGAACACAGAAAAATGATGACCAAAATAGGAATAATGTACACGTGAGTACCCAAACTTTAACGAATAAAGGAAAGAAACAGGTTGGCCTAGTTCCTACAGATAGTGGTGAACAGGGCAGCAGCCAGAAGCATGTTACAGTAAAGAATGAGACCACAGTCGTGCATAACACGAAGGATGATGATCATTACACTCAAGCAAAGAAAGATACCACAATTATGAAAAGTATGAAAGATGATGTTGAGACTCATCATTGCACCCAAGCACAAACGAGATTAGAAAAGCAGGGACAAGCTAGTGAGAAAGAAGTTAGCCGCATTTATAAAGGTACTAATGCATCAAAAGCTAGTGAAGGATTGGATACTGTCAGTTCCTCAGAAGTTTCAGAGGTAAAAGATATATATAAGGCAGCAGAACATGCTAAGGTAGATGTTTCACAAGAAGTGGAGACAGAAGCACAAACATCCTCCACAGCACCGTCTTTGTCAGAAGTTCAGAGTTCCTCAGCTTCAAAATCAAAGGAAAAAGTTCCTAGGATTTTAAAGCAGCTTCTTCAAGATGAAGGAGTCCAAAACATACTTAAGAGTATGGGTGAAGAATCTGGTATAGCTCCTGAAACTTCCCCAAATAATGACCCTGGTGCTCACAAACTGCGTCCAAAGAGAGCAGCTGAACCAATGCTGTCATCATCCCCAGAATTAGATGCTATTGAAGCCCTTATTACTAGTAGTACCAAGAAGAAGAAAAGAGGCACTGAGCTTGATACATTGTACATGGATGAAGGAGTGCTTAATCTTTTGACCAGTTTGGAGCCCCACTCAAGAAGAAGTCACCAGGATGATGCAGGTAGTGATATATCACAAGCTAGTAGTTCTCGGAGTGTCAGAGGCAGTAAATCTAGTAAATCCTCCCTTGAATTACATTCAGAGAGTAGGAAAAGGAAGTTGAGTGGGGCCAGCACAGTAAGTAATTCTTCTACCAGATCTGTACAACTGCCAGAGTCAAAAAGGTCACGGTTGGAAGGTCAGGAACCAAGTGAGGACCCATATGAATTAGATTCTGTTGATGAATTGCAGGAAGAGTCTGCTGTTATAAGACGTGATACCTCTGTTGCAGATGTGAATCAGGCCAAAAAGAAAGGAAAGACAATTCCAGTATCTGTTAAACAAAAGAGCAAAACGATAAGAATACAGTTGAAACCCCAAAAGCAAAAGGAAATGAATAGTTTAGCCAGTAATTCTCAGTCGAAGGAAGATGATAATATGAACTTAGCAGATCTTCAAGATGTATTGAGGAGAGCCAAAGAAAAATTCAATGAGACACCATTGCAAACAACAACCATAGAGGAGCCAGGCAAGTCTGTACCTCCCCTGAAAATAAAGCTGGCATCTGATAGTGTGACAATCAAGTCTGTGTCTAGACCAAGCCCATTACCACAGCCTGCAACAGTTTCAGTAGCAGGGAAAACAACTCTCCTAAGTAAGCAGAATGTACAAAATTTGAGCGAAGACTCTAGAAGACCCAATTCCAGACCCTCATCAGCACCTTTGGAAACAAGAATGCCAATTAAAAGTTCGGAAGGCAGAACCTTGTCATACCAAGGAAGATGCACACCTGTACTGCACTTCAGGAGATTGGACAACATACCCAGCCCTTCTGTTTCAAGTAAGTTCATGCATGCAACTGTCAGTCTAATCTCACTTGTTGACTCTCATGTTTGGTGGAAAGTGTAGCAGCCATTTTAGCATCATTATGTCGTGGGGGACAGAAAGGATGCAGTTGATATGTGGCATTCTTTAGAAAAGTAGAATGATATTGGATTGCCTATCCAGAAAGAATGATTGTTATTTATATTGTGAAAAAGATAAGGAATGAGTGATTAGAATGGTGTAATTTTATGTTTTTAGTGTGCTGTCCCATGTCTTTTGAAATGTATTTTCACACATTGAAATATATTAGTCATTTCAAATATGAATGATGCAGCTTTTGGAAATTTACATGAATGTGTGTTAAAAGTCTAGGGATATAGTATGCCATGTTTCACAATAAGCATATGAAAGTATTGATACTCATTTACAGGCAAAAGTGTTAGTTATCAGAAAGATGGAAATTGATTTGATTACGGATATGATATCTGTTGGTATATCCTCCTTTAAGTGCCATCTGGTGGTCTGTCACACATTCTCACACTTAAGATAATATTTTTGTTTCATTATTTTTCTCATTCTTGTTTTATGCTTTTCTTCTTTTTGTTACTTCGGCCCTTGTTTTGTAGTTAAGTCAGTCTTAATGTTTCTGCAGGCAAGGGGTATCAGTTTCTTCTAAGAAAGAGCCAGAAGAGCAGAGTATTGAGCATTACTGGCAATTTAGGAGCTTAGTTTGAACAATTAAGGGACTAACACTCTGATTACAGATGAACTTTGGTAGTCTTATAGGATTTTTTTTATATATTTAAGTGGACAAGATGTAGTTCACGTTACTATGTTGGAGATCCTTCTCTAGTGCTGCAGTCATGCTTAGAATTACCATTATTCATTCTTGTGTAATTGAAATTTGATTTAGTAACTATTTGTGATTATAAGGTTTAGTAGCTATTTGTGTGATTATAAGAGGTTTTGTATAGTTAACTTTGTTTTTATTCTTTATATGGAGTGCTTTTTTAATGTTTTAAGATCTAGATAACTTTTTTGAATTTGACGATAGTGTGTAACTTGTGTAATATGTATCATTGTCAAAGCTTAAGGAAGACATTCTGTATTATATTTTGATAGTTTATTCATTCTTTTTGAGGAATACACTCACTTGCCCTTCTCCCATGAAGTTTTATATATAGTTGTCAGAACCATTAGGCTGATGTCAGCAAGATAAACAAGCTACAAAAAATACCACAGTCATGCTGAAGAGTAGTGTTGAATAACTATTAAAGATGTTATTGTAATCTCTTGCTAATGCTGTACCATTTTGCCATATCCATGGTATCACGCTGTCACATTGCCCCATGTCAGCTGTGTAAGTGATTAGTCTCTTACTGACACTAATTTAATGAGGATGGGTTACACCTCAGATGGTTTCAAGGAAAAAGATGGCAGCTCTGTGAATCAAGTTTGTTATGTAGCAGTACACATGGTTCCAGCTTAATGTTGGTGATGCATTCTTGGAAAACACAATTTAACAAAATGTTAATAATTTTTTCCCAAAGGATTCAGTTAGGTAAGGGGATTATATTCCTTTTGAGAGGTATTGCAGTATAATTTTCACACAAAACGTGAATGAAATATCAAGAAAATTACAGTACATTTCAGTTGTATTACGAAACTGATGAGTGCTCAAACAGAAAATACATCACAGAATGTATTTAAGTTTGATATATATGTTATCCAGCACTATATCAAGTAAGAGATAGGGATACATTCTAGATTTGCAACCCCCCCCCAAAAAAAAAATGTTTTGTCATTCATTTAAGACATTTATTAGAGGTAAATGCATAGGCAGTGCACCTAATTATGCAGACAGTTATTAATGCAAATATAACATTTAATGTGTACTATATGGAAACAGCACAAAAGGTGATGAGATTTTTCATCATTAGAAGTAGATATGCAGGACAAGTAGACTTGGTGATAAGGGGTAGTGGTAAGTCCTAGCTGGATTGTAGAGAGGGTAACACAGGTATGTAATATGGTCTCTAAAGTACCTTGAATCCCATGAGGTGATTCAGTATTTCCTGATAGGGCAATTAGTTTTGGTATATTTTGTGAATTTTCCTTTTATTTGATAGCAGTAAGTTGAGTAGTTTGGTGGAGATCCTCGCCCTCGTCATTTGTATATTTTTTTTATAAACATAAATGAAGTTTGGTTTAATGTGGAAATGCTGAAGTGAAATTAAGGAAGTAAGAAGATTTACATAAAACAATAAGTGAAAGAACCTGTAGTGGTGGAAAGAGTGTGCAGGAGAATAGGTGGTAGTTATTCCTTCCCTCTGTATCCATATTGATATCAGTTTTTCATGTTTGTGATGAGTAATGATAATGTAGAATGCTGTGCACATATACTGAATGTAAGATCAAAGAGGGAAAAGACTTATACAATAACAACTAATACAAGCTGATTGTAAGGGCCCATAGGGTTTGAATGAAAGAAAGAGGGAGAGAGGAAGGGAAGAACAAGTGAATGATGGTTTACTCTTCCATCCTCTCCCCATTGCTATTGTCTCATGAATTTTCTTTTTCATCTTAGCTCTTGAGATTGGTGTTTACTTTTTTGTTTAACAATTTATTATTTGTATTAACTGTAAATGTGTAGGTTCTAGGAAACATGATGTAGTAGTAGAAAGTATTCCTGAAAAAACTGTTAAGTGTCTTATTTCTTTTTGTAAGTTGTACAGTATTAATATGTGGAGCTTTACAACATGAGAATTTACGTTGTATCACCATCATAAACAAGAGGAAGAGAGGTTACCTCCTCATCACCTACTTCCCCAGCACCACCGACACTAAATTTCCTCCTCAGTCTCATTCATGGGATTGGCTGTGTATTTTTGGTGCTATAGATTTTTAGTTTTGTTAACTGTAAATGAGGTTACTTCCTCGTCACCTGCTTCCCCACCGCCAAACTTTCCCCCTCAGTCTCAGTCATGGGATTGGCTATGTACTTTTGGTGCAATATTTTTAATTTAATTATCTGTAAATGTGGTGGATTCACAATCACTGTAAAAACAACTTTACTGTATACACCACAGATGCTCCCTGACTTAAAACTTGTTCGATTTATGATTTTTCGACTTTACGGTGGTGATGATTTTGTCCATCTGTAAGCTAATGTAAGTGTTCTGAGAACATTTAAGGTAGGGTAGGCTAAGCTATCATGCTTGCTAGGTTAGATGTACAGTATTAAATGTATTTTCAACTTACGATCGGTTTATCAGAATGTAACCCCATCGTAAGTCGAGGAGCATCTGTACTTATACTCCTTGGTGGATGCTTCCTGTTTCTAGTGAATGATTGCCTCTGTGATTTCCTGCTATTTTCACACAATTTTTTGAATATTTTTTTGTGTCACCAAACATATTTATGTGACCTTAGCAACACCTCTATTTGAATATTTGTGCATTGAGCTTCACATTTCCATTGCAGGGTTGCATGCCATACCTGGGTGGTGACTGAGGTAGCAGTGCATGATGATTTATTACCACAGTCAGTTATCCTTCTGCCTTGTGAATGAGAGCACATTTTTGAGTTTTCCAGGAAGGAAATTGAGTTGGTTTTAGCTGGATTGAGAGAACTGTGACAGAAGATGATCCTGAATTATTTGATGATAAGTGACCTTTCTTTGGATCATATGGAAAGTGATTTTTGAACCCAGCTCCTCTGTCATTGAAAGTTGATGAGGATGAGGCAGGAGAAAGTTTTTAGCAAAAGTGGAGGCATTGTTGCCAGCACCTGATTGACTTGTAACAACCCTGCATTTGAGCGGTACCCCTAGTACTTTTACACCCTTTTATTGTTTTGCTACTTTGAAAAGAATATTAATGAATCACATAGATTATAGCAAGAAAAGAGTAACATCAGAAGATATAAGATATTAATAATCATCATAAGTTAGTAATAGTCAGTAATGAGTTTGCTGTTAAAAAAAGAAACGATAAGAGCTTTTGTTGTGGCAACTCGCCACTCAGGCCATACTCCCACACTGCTTAGAACATTGTGTTGAAACATCGACAAAACTTGTGCCCATTATTAGTTTGAGAAAAAGGGTGCCCATTATTAGTTTGAGAGAAAAGGATGATGTATATATCTGATATGATGATTTCTTCTCTTTTATTGTTATATGAATATCTTTGAAATTGTAAGGTTAAAGTGTTTATAAACAGCTTGAAAATGTGAATTTTGAGGGATGGAAAAGAATACTTTGTGATATGTTCAAGGGTTAAGCAGCGGCTGATGTCAGTTGATGTTCTCTCGGAAAATAGCAGTTACATCAGTTGATGTGCTAACTTTCTGAGCTTATATATTAGTGTCCTATAGAGGTCTCTTCCACCACCAGGAAAGTGCAAGAGAAAAATCTGCTGTCCTCAGTTCCCTTCATCCACCATTAGATGTGCATGGTTTTCTTATGAAGGTCCTGTGTACATGGTAACCATGTGGGAATGGTGTAGATTGTTTGATGACCTAAGTTAGTAGGAGGAACTCCTGTGATATTTTTCAGCTGTTAAGAAAATGACAAAAAAAAATGACATGAGAAATTTGAAGAAATAAGTGGCCTACAGGGTGATTTGATCATGATTACACACAGAGGGCTGCAAAGGAGGCATCTCCACTGGACTTATTTGTTTGGAAGAAATTACATGGTAGCTGTACCTACTTTTCTATATGACTGTAGGGCATTGGAGGAATTCAGTGACTCATGTTAAGTAAATAGCTAGAAATAAATCTCAAATGTCCTACATTTGCCAGCTACTGAATGTATTCACTAATTTGTTGTGTGAAAGTTGTAATATTTCTGCTGATGGTCAAATTATTCACCACCAACATTGTGCCTGTGTACGAAATGTGAGTGATTGGTGTAAAGAAAGAAAGAAATTCCCCAGTCAGATTCCCTCATTATGAATGTTAGCAGAAAAGGTGCAGAACATGTAAATACTTATGCCTTGCTTATTTTCGAAATTTAGAATTCATTTGTAATACAAACTCAAGAAAAAGAAATATCATGTTTTCCTGTCATGACAGGTGTTGTCAGACAGGTCATTCACAACTCCTCCAGGTGCTCACACATCACTGGATCAGGCCAAGACATAGGTAGCAGTAATGTAACTTTTTATGTATTTTTTGTTAATTTTGAATGTTAATCTATCATAGTTTCCTCACTTTAAATTATGGAGTTTTTGGATTATGCCTTCTGTTTAAGGGTTGACTTGTTTCTCACAAATACTGGATAAGGAAATCACCAGATAGTGGATTACTGGATTATGGTTTCCATGTGTACTAATATTGTGTTTGATGAACATTTGTGCGTATGATGGTGATAGTTATAAATATTTTACAGAAGGGTGGGTAGTCAGACTTGCCATTTTGGTTTTCAGAGAGGAAATGGATTGACACAAGGGTCTGCAAGGGGAACATGGTTTAATGATCATATATTTCCTTGGATAAATGCAAGTTGAATGACAGTAATTTTTGGATCTTATTATTCTTATATGGGTTATACAGTAAATACTAGTACTAATAACACTAATAACATCAGTAGATATGCCATTTTGTTTTGAAATTGAAAAGTATGTCTCTTTCTCTTAAATTGAAGATGTTTACTTTTAGAAGGAATTATATTTTGTCTATAATGTATATAATTTTTTATTGAAAAAAATGAAGAAAAGTGATTGATTAGATTTTTCATTATTCATATATCTGTTTAGTGAGTGGTATGAAAGTATGATATCACTAACAATAAGGTGCATGCTAATGTGTCATTGCATTCACATTGTCTTATGTGATGCAACAAACAGCATAGCACATGTTGACGTGTCTATACTGGCACAGTGTTTCAACCTGTGATGTATTGAGCGGCACATCTCAAGCTAGAGTATTTTTGCGCATAATCCCTTTTAAAGAAAAGAATTTAACCAACCGAATATCTTCAGGTTTTCCCTCGTTGGTCAGAACTATCGATGGAAGTGGACAGCAAAAGAGCAGGCAGCGTATTGGAGGAGAGTCTCTCCGTCAGTCTCAGAGGGCCAGTGTGAGACAAAGTGAAAGCAACTATCACTACCGTGATATATCTCTTAGGAAATTCAATAATTTCACACAGATTATTCTTTCCCCATCAACAACGAAGATGAAGAATGCCTTGAATTCAAGGGTAAGAAAGAGTGAATGGGTTATGCTCAGCTTATGTTAGTAGTTGGTTTATAGAACATACTGGATTTTTTTTTTATTTTGTAATCCTAGATTTTCGTGTGGTGAGCACTGTGTTCTAGCCCCGTGTTTTGGCAAAATTGTTGGAGCAGTATATAGAAGTAGTAGGTAAGAACATGTACGTAGGAGCATTAGGTAGAAATACTTTTTAGAAGTGTAGGCAGGAGCATTAGGTAGAAGTATTTGGGAGGAACATGAAATAGTATCCTCTGGAAACACTGTGCTAGAGTTTCCCTCCGCCAGTTGCCTGTTAAGTGTGAGGAACTAAAGGCTGAGAAGCAGCATGGGTTCACCAGTAATGGAGACTTTTGCTGTGGGCACCCCCTTGAGGGACTTCATGGAAGGACTAGGCTTCAGAGATATAGATGGGTAAATAGATAGATAGATAGTTGGAACCCTAAACTCTACTTCACTTGCCAGATCATCCACCCTCTCAAAAACAATTGAAAGAAAGCTGCAAACCAAACAAAACACTGCACTCAGAACAATTACTGTCTGCCAAGCAACCACAAGCACTCAGCACCTACTTAAGAATACAAAGATTCTCCCAGGACAATCCCATCCCATTATGTTCAGCACTCATTCACCTCACATGATATGCATACATCATCACACTCCTCGACATGTGGGCCCAACCAGTAGAAACCATAGAAACTCAGGGGTTCCTGGTGCAAGAAGGTAAGGCCAGGAATGTATACATGTATGTATACTGTACTTCCAGCCCCAGGATGAAGTCCATGTCCTTGCTACTGACTGTTGCATATACTCATAGCTGCAGGAGTCCCATAGAAGAGGTCTCAGATTTATGACTATTGATAATGATACTGCTGTTTTATATGTTAATGTTGTTGGACTCCACCTACTTGGAGTTACACAATTCGTGTAAGGTCACTTTTAGTGAGGTTGTATCATCATCAGTAGACAAAAATGAGTGCAGTCCTGTTGAAGAGTATCTCTCTCAAAAGAAATCCATTATCTCCCTACTGTTGGTGGTAGCACAGCCTTGAAACTGCAGGAGCACCCATAAAAGGGGTCTTGGGTTACATAGTTAAATAAGACTGATATAGGTGTATCATGAAAGTTTGTGTTTTGCAGGTTTTACGAGAGCTGTGTGAAGCTCTGAACCTCCTGAAACGTGATGAATCAGTTCGAATGGTTCTACTTACTGCCACTGGGTCTACCTTCTGCCAGGGTGTTGATCTCACTGCGCTTCAGCACCCCAACATAGATACCCGAAAGAAGAACGCTGAAAATCTAGTCCGAGGCATAAAGTAAGTTTAGATGTTCTTTTTACAGTTTATCAGCTCCTGATGATGCTTACCCCACCATACTCAGGATGAACTCTACAACACTTGTCATTCATGAAATTATTCTTTTATAATGATAGACAAGCTGTGCATTAATCATTCAGAACCAATCACTTTTGCTAACTATACATAGGCATATTAAGTCTGTGTTATTGTGAGTAAAGGTCAGTTAGCAGAGGCAGATATAGAGCTTTCATTGTGTGCAGTGCATTGACACAAGTTAATGTTAGGTACATACAGTCCTGCTGTTATAAAAGAGGGGAAGCATTGTAATACTGGATTTGAATATAAATGCAGAGGGTCAGTGTTTCTAAACACAAAGTATATACATAGAGGAAATCATTGTACAGCCCCTGAGAGAATGAGTTTCTCATTCTTTAAAACCTACATTTTTCTCTTGTTATCAAAATAAAATGGCACCTACTTCTTTTAGCAGTGGTTTAGGACTCCTGAGGGAATAATTATCCCAGCATCACACCATCGGAAAGCCAGAAGTTGAGGAGAATGCAATTTCTTAAACATTTGTTTGTGTGTTGTCTCACCTCCATGATGTCTATATGAAAGCATTATGATCCAGTTCATCTATAGTCTCTCAACCATTTGGTATATGTCCTCTTTTATCCATTTGATTGTGTTCACAGAAATACAGTATGGAAGGTGTTACAAATATATAGTGTGAGAGGAAAGCTGCTTGATTTAGTGAAAAGTTTTTATCTAGAGAGTAAGGCAGTTGTGCAAATAAAAAGGGAGGAGAATTAGTGGTTCCAAGTGAAGGTAGGTTTGTGTCTATGGTGTATGATTTTACAATGGCTATTTAATCGGTTCACGGATGGGGTAGTGAGGGAGATAGATGCTGGGGTCTTGGAGATGGGATGTATCTACAGAATGTTATTATGTTTGGAGTTAGGGTATGTGGGTGTGTGTGTGGGAGGTGAGTTCATTGCAGTTTACAGATAAAATCACTGAGTCATTGGGTATCATAGGTAAGTCATAATCGTGTAACTGTAAGTTTGAATAGAGAGAGAACCAGGAGGAAATGGAGTGCTTAAGAGTGGGCATGGCAGCAGATGGATTCATGGGAGCTAAAGTGGGTCATAGGGTGGGAGAGGATGCCAGTGTTGTTGGTTTATTAAGGAGGATGTGGTGTGAGGCAGATCGATCATTTGAGGAATGGCATCATAAAAAAGAGACATGATCACATGAGGAGTGTGATTGAGAGAGCAGACTAGGATTTGCTGAAAAAGTTTTGGAAATATGGAGAGGATTAGCTTAATAGGACTAACCAGAAGGTGTATACATCACCTTGAGGAAGTAAGAGGGAGGAGGACATCAATGGATGGAGTGAAAGAGACTTTGGGATATAGTGGCTTGAACATTCAGAAGGGTGAGAGGTTTGCATGGGATAAACTAAATTGGATCATTATGGAACACAGGGTAATGTGCTGTCAGTGGGTCTGAATTAGGGCACATGAAGCAGTCAGGAAACTACAGAATGGCCTGTAAAGCTTGGCTGTGGATGGTAGGTTTAGCGCTTTTGGTCCATTATACATGACTCGTAGAGAGTTTATGTGAGTGAATGAGGTCGTTGTCTATGTTTCTGGCATTAACTCACTCAGTGAGCAGGTTTGAAAAAAAAATGTACCCATTGTGCTGAAAGTAGCAAAATATTCCATACTCCTGGCTCCATTTCATAGTTATTCATTTTTCCAGATGAAGCAGAGTTTTCTTGTAATAATGTCTCCATTCACTTCTATACCCATTATCACAAAATGTCATCACCCACAGTCATTCATCATTCTCTTGGCATTCTCATATCATATTCCCATTAGCCATCAACATTGGTGTCATTGCTTATCTCTCCATCTCATTTGCAGTCTACCTTTTGTCATCATAATTTCACCTAGTTAGGGAAGTAGAAGCTTTTAGATTAACCATTCTCGAAATCTTATAAACTCTACATGTGCACATAAACTAACCTGCAATTTTTTCTCTGTCAGCTAGGTTTTTTATTCTAACAAGCTTGCTTGGGATGGATGTACAAATAGACAAACAGGAATAGATCAGCATGCACCTTCTACTATGCAGTGGGACATAAAGAGATAAAAAAGTGAGCTTTACTTGTAATTAGTTGTAGAGTGCACATGCACCTGAACCATGTCTATAAGTGTTCAGTGTCTTACCGATTTTAGGCACTTGAGGTATTTCCGTAAGTGAATGTTGAGTAAGAGGATTAAACCAAATGAAATTCAAGGAAAACAAACAAAACAAAGATTTTTAAGAAAACATAGATTAATGATTGTATGTAAGTGAATGGAAGGTTGAAAGAGGTTTAAGGGTAATCATGTGGTAGTGTTTATTTGGGTAAATTATTTGATTTGGATCATATTCAGGAGTGAATATTGGATGCACTTACAATTCAGTGCAAGGAATTATGAATGAGGAAATTGAGTGAGCGCTGAGGTAAAAAGAATGAAGATTGAATTTATGTGCAAGTTTGGTGATAGTAATAAGGAAAAGAGTTTCTTAGAAGAGAAGGTTAAAAGTTAGGTTAGTGGAAGTAAGTATGGCCAAAGTTTGAAGGTATGATGGAAAGTAGAGAGAAAAAGCTTGGAATTGATTGCGGTAAGTGGTAATAAGTATGTGGGAGAGTTAAGATAAGATGGAAAGATGTGTATGAAAGAATATTATGAAATGAGATGATTAGAAGTAATTTCAGAGAAAGTTATGTGAAGGGATAAAATAAAGGAGTATGTTTTTGAGAGAACTGTAGGTTTGGATAAATGTGTGTAGGTGATTGATGACTAATTTTTGGAAAAAGCTCTTTTTAGGGTACCCTGCTAAATAAGTTGAAATATAAAACTATGAAAGTTTCACATCTTTTAAAATCTTTATGATGTTTTGCATTTTCAGAGATTTTTTGAAGGCCCTTGTGCAGTTTCCAAAGCCCATTGTTGCTGGTGTCAATGGAAATGCAATGGGCTTAGGTGTCACTATGTTACCCCTATTTGATATGGTGATCGCAAATGACAAGGCAGAATTTTACCTTCCGTATGCCAAACTCGGTCAGGTGCCAGAGGGTGGAGCGACATACACCTTCCCCTACCTCTTTGGTAAATTGCCGGTAAGTTTAGGTTATAAAGTAATGATTTCATTATAGTTTTTGACAAACAAATCTGTATTTTAGAAGAGCTTACATTAATACTCTGGTGCAGGATTTTTCTAATCCACAATAAACTTTTTAGGAGTATTGCAGTGTCAAAAGTGGGCTGAACGAGGACACATGAAGCAGTTAAGGGAACTCGCTTATATAGTGGTCTCTAGGGCTTGGCTAGGGATGTTAGGGTCTGGTTTTGATAGACTATACCCCTAAAAAATGAATTCCAGTACAACTTTGCTGATTCTTTATTCAGAAAATGGAAATTCTCAATGTCAGTTTTTTTTTTGCATTGAAATACCATACAAAGTATCATGGCACTGGGAAAAATGTTGCAGCTTGTAAAGAATTAAAATGGTATCCCACATGCTGAACAAATCTTGTAAAACAACATGTTGCACATGTGGTTTTGACTTAGTGATCAAAATTTCCATAAGATTAAGAAAAAAATTCTGAATTGGGACCTCACTTGGTCATCCCATGGTGTATATCACATGGTGGCTCTTGCCTTTGGTAATATGTTGGGAGTGTCAACTCTGCCATTTGTCTAACTCAAGCTACTCCAGCACCCAGAGTGTTAGTTGCTTCCCGTCTTTTGATTTGTGCATTTAACTCAGGGCATGTTTTGTATACCACCATGTAAGTAGCTGTACAGTATAAGTCCAATTAGCAAATACCTGTATATTAATATACAAATGGATTACATTATTTGATGAAGATTTTAGTTTTTATAGAAATCTGAAAAGTTAGAAATTCATGAAGGCAGTACCATAGTGACTGGGTCTGGTATGGGCCTGGTGTGATTCGTACAATATGCCATCACTTCAGTCTACATCATGATAAGTCGTACAAGCCATGCATTTTTTTCATGAAGTGTAAAGACATTATAAGGTTTGTGATGATCTCTAGAGTTTTTTTCAATAAATGAATACAATTTATGAAATATCCCAAATTTTGAAATACTTTTGCTGTGTTTAGTAACTCAGATTTTTCAATATTTCATTTGGGATAGAGCCCTCAAGGATAGTGAATTTGTGAGGTTGTCCAGTATCTACACAAATGGGTCGAGATTGTGAAATGAACACTGGCTCTTTTTGTTGTGGTAGAATTAAAAATTGTGAATGCGAGAATGATTTCTTAATATTTATGGTAGCTGCTCTGATCAGTAATCACACTCAAAATGAGAATTTAATAGATGCATTACATCTTTTTGAAAACAGCATACCCTATTTTTTATATATTTTAGTTAATGCATCATGGCTACCACTATGAGGGAAAACCTTAGTGTTTGTCAAAATCCTTTTTCCATTGTGTTATATTGTCTAACCCTGTATGTTGTGTCATATGATCCAACACAAAAATGCAAGGATAGTGTTCTGTTGGGTGCACATGACAAAGTAGATGTGTGCAAATGAGGACATCTTTCATTTGTTCCTCGTTTCTACATTATTGTGAAGGGCTTTTACATTTCAGTACACACACACACACACACACACACACACACACACACACACACACACACACACACACACACTCTCTCTCTCTCTCTCTCTCTCTCTCTCTCTCTCTCTCTCTCTCTCTCTCTCTCTCTCTCTCTCTCTCTCTCTCTCTCTTTCTAGAATAACAGCTTCTAGCTCTAATGTTATTCAACTTGTGATGCTTTTGTATTGTAGTCTTTCTCGTTTTTTTTTAACAGTCAACAAAACTGTTCCTTGGCCACAAATTAACAGCCTCAAAGGCTGAGGAGATGGGTCTTGCTTCTGAATCCATATGGCCAGCGACTTATCAGCAGCAGCTTATACCAAAGGTAGCACTCCTTGCAACACAATCGGCACAAGTAAGTGAGCCCAGTATCGTTTTTTCCTTATTTTTCTAGAAAGGCTAATATGATAAATTTTTTTAATGAGCATATGTTTTATCAGATTTTTATATCTTTGTAAATTTATTGATTATCATACTTTTAATGAGAAAATGTAAATTTGTATAGAGTATTCATTTAAAATACAGTCTTAAGGTTCTGTCCCTTCCCTAGCAGGGAGTAGGTGTTTAGGATTCTTTTTTTCTCTCCATGTGAATGCTTTTGTGTTCGTCTGCTTGCCTAATCATTAAGTCGTAAACAGGAATATTGCCTGTGTGATCCCTTCCCCATGTATGAAAAAAGAAGAAAAATCTATAAATTCTCTTTTCACTTGTGCAGGAAAAATGCTAACAAGAATGAAAAAAATCACATTATTATTGTTATTACTGTTTAGTGATGAAAGTGCTGGTGGCAGATTTGGGTGAGAAGCTGCTGAAGTTGGTGTCTTAAGTTTGGAAGTGTGTGAAATGTGACTGTTGAGAGTAAATTGACTAAGATTAGTTGAAACTTGTTTTGACTTGTAAACTCTCCCAGGCTACTTTCAAAACTTGACCAGCTTGGCTTATGCCAGTGTTGGTTCACCTTCCCTCTTCTATAGGAATTACTTTGGTTATTTGCTCCCAAGAACTGGATGTGTGCCCTCTCCACTAGTTATACTTTGTTATATTTGGTAGTCTGCTGCATCATGGTTACTTTGTGGCCATTGGCAACTCAAGGATAGGCCATTTTGATAAATATTCCTTTCCCTACACTTCATAGCTTTGGAAAACTACCCTCTCGTGTCTTTCATAACAGCTATGACCTGGCAGATTTTAAAAGAAAATTTTTTTGCTTTTTCCAAAATTCTTAAATACTTTTCCTTGTCTCTTCTTAAATACTTTTCCTTGTCTCTTCTTTTTCCCTTTCATTAACCTTTGTATATTTCAGTTAAGGCCTGGCCTTGATGTGAACTTTTGTTCATGACTGAAGAGGAAAAAAAAATGGTTATTGGGTTTAGCAGTAGAGAGGCAAAGGCTAGTAGAGTGTGGAGGTTTTAGATACCTGAAGTCAAGTGTATTAAATACTTGGAAGTGGACATGGCAACAATGGAATCATAGGACCTGAATTGAGCCACAGGGAGGATGAGGGAACAAAGGTCCTGGGCACACTGAGGAATCTGTTGGAAGAGAGGTCACTGGCTGTGAGGGCAAAGATGGGCATGATAGGTGGTATAGTAGGCCTAATGGTGTTTCCAGGCATGGGTCCATGATAAAAAGTAGTATAGAAAAGATGGATTTGTTGGACATGAAATGTTTGAGGACAACATGAGGTGTGAGAAGGGTTGATTGAATAAGAAGTGATAGGGTAAGAACAAGTTGTGGTAGAAAGAGGAGTGTGTAAAAGAGAGCTGTAAAGGGTGTGCTGAAATGGTTTGAACTTATGGGGAGGATGACTAAGAGGTTATACTTGTCAAAAGTAGTGGAAACAAGGAAGAGGAAGGAACAGAGGAGGGAGTGGCAGGATTAAATGAAAAATGCTTCTCAGTGTTGGGGTCTGAAAATGTAGGAGGGTTTGAGGCGTCCATTGGGTAAAGTAAATTAGAATGTTATGTTATACATAGTTATGTCTGTCAGTGCACTGTGTCTCTGGGTCCTGATTGTGGATAGGGGGTCCAGTTTTCGGTACATTGTACATGACATTTAGAGAGTAGACTGGAGTGAATAAGGCCGTTCTTTATCTGCTGCATTGCTAGGGTCAGAAATGTAAAGCAAGCATTTAAAATGGTATATAATGTCCTTTGTTCCTGACACTACTACACTAAGGTGGGAGAAGCAGTTGGATTTACTATATAACAAATATGATTGTTGCTATTATTAGGAAATGGCAAAGCATGAAAAAATATCTCCTTACCCTATCCTCCTCTTATCCTCCAACCTACTCCTCCACACAGCATCACTCCCTCCCATTTTATACTCACATATGAAAAAGAAAATCCTTTGTGGAGTTGTAGTTTTGCATGCAAAAATACCCTAAATACACAAAAACATCATGCAGTATACCAACTTTTGTTTTGCTAGTTGGAGTGGAAGATGCAGGAGATTGTGGCACTGACTAGCTTGATGCTGTCTCTCTCCACCTCATGATAAGAGAAGGGAATATGGAGGTCTGATGTGTTTTTTCTTGTCAATTAATGTCACACACACTTTATGCTTGTATTCCTCATAGACACAGCTTTTGTGGCGAATAAGACGAATTATATCTATACTAAAGGACACTTTTATTTAGATTTCATACTTGATGCTGTGATATACCAGTATGTTATTTGCATTATGTCTGTACAATATGCTTTTATGTACTTTTTCAGTACCAGTATTGGTTTCAGTATCTTCCCAGGAAGTGAAAGTCTTTGAAGCATTAACCAGTGCACAAACCACCACACTTCCTACCCAGCTTATTTTCTTTTTCACTTTTCTAACATTGTGTTGATGGTACTGGTTCAAGAAAGTAGAGTAGCATACCTTCCATGGCAACTAGTGTGTCTAGGACATTGCTACTGCTATTATGTTGTGGAGGATGGTGTCCTGTGCTAGTCTCCTTCCTTTTTACATAATTCCACAATAATCACTTTTAATGACTTATTTCTTCACAGTTCTCATTTTAATCTCCATTTTCCTCACCAGCTTGTACATATAATAAATGTTCCTCTCGTTCTTTTTCTGTGTCGCTCTACGTATACACACCTGTGTGTCAGTATCATACAACTATAATGATTGTTTCATGGGTACTGAGGGGAGCTTAATTTTTTCCTATAATTTCACGTATGCTGCTAATAGTACAGCAAGGCAGCTGGATATTTAACCAGAGATGAGCGAAGTTTAATTGGCATGTGACAATGGGAGTAATCCTTTGAGGATCATCAGTTGATGATAGGAGCAGATTAAAGGTTGATGCGACCAGACTCCCTCTCCCTCCGTGACATACTGCAGCCCATCCACTACCTCATCCTTTCCCAGTTAACTAAAGCACTACACTTCCTCCAAGTCTTACCCTTTTAGATTCATGCTCAGACCATTCTGTTCATCCTCCAGCTGCACTTCATTACCCTTTGTTCTCATGTATGACCCTCAGCATACCTGATTCACACACTCCAATTTTTGTCACCAGTTTCAGGAGTTTCTAAAGTTGGGTGTATGCACATACATAAAATTGTGTATGATAGATACATATTCACTGACCAATTCCAAAGGGAGGGATGATCAGATGGGTTGGCTGTGAGTAGACTCCAATTACTGGTATGCATTTGTAGGGCCTTAAAATTCATTGATATCAATACTCACCACTGCAGAATGAAGGTTTATATGATAAACACTAGTTGTAGGTGGGATCTGAACTTGTATAGGCAGTTCATGTGTTTATTTACCATCATGATTACATTTTCATACAATACAGGTAGGGAGTTGTACAACTGAGGGGCTCCATCTCTTGAACTGTCTCTACTATCATACAGCTTTTTAAATTTTCAGGTACAGTCAGCATTTTTCAGTTTTGTCACATAGCGTCAACACTCACCCTGATAATGTAAAATTACTTATATCTTTTTTTAAAAAGTTTTATTGTTAGTTTCTTGTTTTGACTTCTAGTTACTATATCTGTTTATCATGTGAAGATCTCATCGTTGGCATTTTCAGACCAGTGAAGTGGTTAAGAAACATGAAGGTTTTAATCAAGTTACCCCATACTCTTCACATAGATGATTGGCAAATTTAGGCTTTCTGTCCTGTCACTATAGATTAGTCATCTAGATTCTGGTACCATCTTTGTAGCCCTCCACAGGATCTTCTCTATCAGTTCTTTAAGCTTCTTTAAGTGCAGGGATCTGAATCTAGAAGCATTTCAATTTTAGCATAATATTCACTCTTACTTCTTTTCTGAACATTTCCTTATCCTTTTGATTAAGTGTAATTATGATACTTTCTAGCAGACAGTTTACCTCCTTTGCACTCCTTTCTGAGGTAGATTTCTTGCAGCAGGTTAAGTATAATTTCAACTCCCAAGTCACTCTCGCATACAGCTTCCTACTTTTTATTTTATATCCTGCTAGAAAATATTTATATTGAGGCACTCTTTCTCTCTGTCCCATTTTCATTGCTTTGATTTTATTGGGTTGAATTTCATATACCCTGAATCAGACCAGCTTGAGTTTTTCGAAGATGCTTTGTAAGTTGATGTGATACCAATCATTTTTTACTCTCTTTGCATCATCCACAAACATGTTCAGGTACGAGTCCAGTCATTTAGCCAAGTCATTTCCCTGCTGCATATATTCGTAGAAAAGTCAGTTTTTTCGAAGACTTTTTTTCTTTCGTTTTTTAGATAACAAGAAGAGGGTTGATTTTTTCATTAGTATTATTTTCATGGGGTTGAAATCCATGCATGAAGGAGGGAAAAGCTCTCATCTTAAGACATGAAAATACATGCCAGTTAGCACTGATAAGCTATGCCATGCTCACAGTAAACTAAACTACTAATCTTATGCTAACTTCCTAAGCCAGTTACCTGTAAGCTGCACCAGAGGTACTCGAAGCTCCTTAGCTGAGTTAGTCTATTGTCCTTGGATGCAGTGATGCCAAAACTGCACTTGGTCTACATATTCCTCCATGAATCTACAAATAAAGATTTACCTCTGTGATAAAGTTAATTGTATTAACATCCGTTACTTTCATCTCTGTGTCTGACTGATTATGGTAGTATATCACCTCATCACAGAGTTGTGAGGTCAGAAGATTTCCTGTTAGACTTGGTAATACTGTTGGTGGCATTTCTGTTGTTGTGATGACATCCCATCTGTGGATTCACAGCTGACATTTTCTCAAGCAACTCAGTGATTCATAATGTGGACCATAGTACCTGAGGATGTTACTAGATTGGATGTATTGTGACAGGACATACCCACCCAAGCTGGTCACTCAAAGTAACTTGTGTTAACACAAGTGACAGTGAAAAAAAAATCAATGAAAAAAAAATCATAGCAAAGTGCTATGACTAGGATGATTCATAGTACTTTAATTCTCAGATGTTGTTTTGTTATCGTTCTCAAACTAGGGTCAACTTACAAACAAAATATATGAAAAGTTATGGAGATTTTGATAAAAAATTAAGGGCCATCTTACTCATGGGAGAACATTATCTTGGAAAGCAAAAATGGGTATGTTTGAAGGAATAGTGGTTCCAACAATGTTATATGGTTGCAAGGCATGGGCTATAGGTAGAGTTGTGCGGAGGAGGGTGGATGTGCTGGAAATGAGATGTTTGAGGACAATATGTGGTGTGAGGTGGTTTGATTGAGTAAGTAATGAAAGGGTAAGAGAGATATGTGGTAATAAAAAGAGTGTGGTTGAGAGAGCAGAAGAGGGTGTTTTGAAATGGTTTGGTCACATGGAGAGAATGAGGGAGGAAAGATTGACAAAGAGGATATATGTGTCTCAGAGATGGAGGGAATGAGGAGAAGTGGGAGACGAAATTGGAGGTGGAAAGATGAAGTGAAAAGGATTTTGATTGATCGGCGCCTGAACATGCAAGAGGGTGAAAGGCATGCAAGGAATAGAGTGAATTGGAACAATGTGGTATACCGTGTTGGCATGCTGTCAGTGGATTGAACCTGGGCATGTGAAGCATCTGGGGTAAACCATGGAAAGTTTTGTGGGGCCTGGATGTGGAAAGGGAGCTGTGGTTTCGGTGCATTATACATGACAGCTAGAGACTAAATGTGAATGAATGTGGCCTTTGTTTTCTTTTCCTAGCGCTACATCGTGCACATGCGGGGGGAGGGGGTTGTCATTTCGTGGGTGGCGACGGGAATGAATAAGGGCAGACTATGAATTATGTACATGTGTATATATGTATATGTCTGTGTGTGTTTATATATATATATATATATATATATATATATATATATATATATATATATATAGGGAAGGGAGCGGGGGGCTGGAAATCCTCCCCTCGTTTTTTTTTTTTTTTTTTTTTTTTTTTTTTTCCAAAAGAAGGAACAGAGAAGGGGGTCATGTGAGGATATTCCCTCAAAGGCCCAGTCCTCTGTTCTTAACGCTACCTCGCTATCGCGGGAAATGGCGAATAGTATGAAAGAAAAAAGTATGTGTTCAGGTGTATAGGTATGTGTATGTGCGTGTGTGGACGTGTGTGTATATACATGTGTATGTGTGTGGGTTGGGCCATTCTTTCGTCTGTTTCCTTACGCTACCTTGCTAATGCGGGAGCCAGCAACAAAGTATAATAAAAAATAAATATTTATATTTATTTATTGTATATTATAAATATATATATAGAATTATCTTGCTACATTAGCTTCAAGATGTAATTTCTTTAATCTAATGATTACACAGGAATATTAGATTAACTACTTGATGAAGATGTTACTATGATAATAGACTGAGGTCAATTTGGGGTGCATTTTCCAGTGTAGGCAGGACCATGGAAGTGTAGTTTTGTTATGATTTGTGTGGGCTGTGGTCCCCTGAAGATGCACCTGTGCTGCACCGGGCATGAACACAAGTAGTAACTTGCCAGCGTATCAGCACGGATATAGCCACATTCATCCCCTGTATTGCACCTTGGCAGCTGAAATAGTGATTTATACATTACTTTATGATGGTCTGTTATATCAGCACGGATATAGCCACATTCATCCCCTGTATTGCACCTTGGCAGCTGAATTAGTGGTTTATACATTATGATGGTCTGTTAGAATGTATGATGATATTGTTCCTTATCACTAATTTGTTCATTTCTATGATTTCATGAAAAGAATATCAAGCTTGCCATCTTACAATTTAACAATACTGACAGTACATCAAAAATTTACTAACCTGATCACATGTGTAAGAATAGATTGTTTCCTTTGGAGAAGGAATTTGAGTATCTGCTAATGTCCATGAATTAGGCCATGGACAGCGGCACATTATAGTGGTGTGTGTGTCAATACCTTCCCACGTGGTACTACTGGGGAAGGGTTGGCTCTGCCTTTCCACATAATGTACCTTTAGGGCTATCTCTCCTTCTCTACACTTTGCTGACTTCTCCATTACTTTACCACAGAACTGAAAATTTTCATACTTTTATCAGAAAAGAATTTGAATGAATTACTGTATAAGACTTTTATCAGATTATTTCCCTGCTTATATCATTTTGATATAGACAAAGTTTCACATTTGTAACTGTGTATATTTATAGAATAGAATCATAATACCTTAAGCTGTGCTCTGTTTGAAACATGTTGGGACAGAGTATCATTAAGACCAGTAAAGTGTAATGGACACTCGAAGCGGTCAGAGCAGCGGCAGAGTCGTTCAGTAATGGGGGTTAGCCAAAACCGACTGTGTGCCAAGTTGCATGCTTCCTCAGATGATGCACATTCTGGCAGGTCACGCTCACTACGCCGCTGGATGTATAAGGAGGAAGAATGATTAATTAATGTGCTGTAGTATTAATTTGCATGCAATAATTCACATAGTATGTTATGTTGGTGTAATATGAATTTTATGTCATTAAATTTTCTTCACAGTGATGTTATTTGCACAGTAATATTTACTCTTTTGGTAACGTCTTCCAGTGCTTACTTAATTTGTATTCCTGTAATATTATGCAGTTTCAAAGTCACTGCCATCTCAAAAATATTTATATTTGACTCCTAGTTTCCACTAGTCCACCTTGAGTCCCCCAATAAGGATCTTTTGGTAGTCTTTAAATTTTGAATGTAGTAGTACTCTTAGATGTAGAGTTGTGTTTCACCCTTGTTTTTTTCACACTTCATTGCTGTTTCCCACGTTAGCGAGGTAGCAACGGGAACAGACAAAGAAAGGCCCCATCCACTCACATCCATTCTCTAGCTGTCATGTGTAATGCACCGAAACCACAGCTCCCTGTCCACAACCAGGTCCCACAGAACTTCCTTTAGTTTACCCTGGATGCTTCAGTAGATACTGTTAGGATAGAGCAGTGTTTAACCCTTGATGTAAAAACAAATTCACTGTTGTTTCATACATCATGTTTTTCTTCTTTGGATATTAAAGATTGGAAAGTACG
Source organism: Panulirus ornatus (assembly GCF_036320965.1). Taxonomy (NCBI): domain Eukaryota; kingdom Metazoa; phylum Arthropoda; class Malacostraca; order Decapoda; family Palinuridae; genus Panulirus; species Panulirus ornatus. The sequence goes on along the minus strand of NC_092255.1, from coordinate 19,948,314 downwards.
GATTGACATCAAAAGAAATTATGGAAGTAGAGTAATAAAGTTAAAAGCTAACATCTAATGTATTATGTCATCCTAAATGTAGGGTGTTAGTTCTTTGCAGAAAAAGATTAACCATACTTTACGAGTGAAGCTTGTTGAACTCATATTACAGTACATAAGCAGTTAATGTTTGCACCAACAAACTAGCCCTTATGTTGAGCCAGGGAAAATATAAGATATATATTATTCATTTATTTATTTATATTAATTTTGCTTCGTCGCTGTCTCCCGCGTTTGCGAGGTAGCGCAAGGAAACAGACGAAAGAAATGGCCCAACCCATCCCCATACACATTTATATACATACACGTCCACACACGCAAATATACATACCCATACATCTCAATGTACACATATATAAACACACACAGACACATACATATATACACATGCACACAATTCACACTGCCTTTATTCATTCCCATCGCCACCTCGCCACACATGGAATAACATCCCCCTCCCCCCTCATGTGTTCGAGTAAATATATATTTATTTATTTATTATTTATTTATTTTGCTTTGTCGCTGTCTCCCGCGTTTGCGAGGTAGCGCAAGGAAACAGACGAAAGAAATGGCACAACCCACCCCCATACACAATGTGCACACACACACGCCCACACACGCAAATATACATACCTATACATCTCAATGTACGCATATATATACACACACAGACACATACATATATACCCATGCACACAATTCACACTGCCTGCCCTTATTCATTCCCATCGCCACCTCGCCACACATGGAATACCATCCCCCTCCCCCCTCTTGTGTGCGAGGTAGCACTAGGAAAAGACAACAAAGGCCCCATTCGTTCACACTCAGTCTCCAGCTGTCACGCAATAATGCCTGAAACCACAGCTCCCTTTCCACATCCAGGCCCCACACAACTTTCCATGGTTTACCCCAGACGCTTCACATGCCCTGATTCAATCCACTGACAGCACGTCAACCCCGGTATACCACATCGATCCAATTCACTCTATCCCTTGCCCACCTTTCACCCTCCTGCATGTTCAGGCCCCGATCACTCAAAATCTTTTTCACTCCATCTTTCCACCTCCAATTTGGTCTCCCACTTCTCCTCGTTCCCTCCACCTCCGACACATATATCCTCTTGGTCAATCTTTCCTCACTCATTCTCTCCATGTGCCCAAACCATTTCAAAACACCCTCTTCTGCTCTCTCAACCACGCTCTTTTTATTTCCACACATCTCTCTTACCCTTACGTTACTTACTCGATCAAACCACCTCACACCACACATTGTCCTCAAACATCTCATTTCCAGCACATCCATCCTCCTGCGCACAACTCTATCCATAGCCCACGCCTCGCAACCATACAACATTGTTGGAACCACTATTCCTTCAAACATACTCATTTTTGCTTTCCGAGATAATGTTCTCGACGTCCAAACATTCTTCAAGGCTCCCAGGATTTTCGCCCCCTCCCCCACCGTATGATTCACTTCCGCTTCCATGGATCCATCCGCTGCCAGATCCACTCCCAGATATCTAAAACACTTTACTTCCTCCAGTTTTTCTCCATTCAAACTTACCTCCCAATTGACTTGATCCTCAACCCTACTGTACCTAATAACCTTGCTCTTATTCACATTTACTCTTAACTTTCTTCTTTCACACACTTTACCAAACTTAGTCACCAGCTTCTGCAGTTTCTCACATGAATCAGCCACCAGCACTGTATCATCAGCGAACAACAACTGACTCACTTCCCAAGCTCTCTCATCCACAACAGACTTCATACTTGCCCCTCTTTCCAAAACTCTTGCATTCACCTCCCTAACAACTCCATCCATAAACAAATTAAACACCATGGAGACATCACACACCCCTGCCGCAAACCTACATTCACTGAGAACCACTCACTTTCCTCTCTTCCTACACGTACACATGCCTTACATCCTCGATAAAAACTTTTCACTGCTTCTAACAACTTGCCTCCCACACCATATATTCTTAATACCTTCCACAGAGCATCTCTATCAACTCTATCATATGCCTTCTCCAGATCCATAAATTTAAAAAAAAAAAAAAAAAAATCAGCTGGTGGCTGATTCATGTGAGAAACTGCAGAAGATGCTACATACAAATCCATTTGCTTTTCTAAGTATTTCTCACATACATTCTTCAAAGCAAACATATATATATATATATATACATAAATGCCCATACATGCACATATGCACATATACATACACATGTACATTTTCGTACTTGCTCTACATAGATATATAGATAGATAGATGTTGCTAGACATGGCTTGCTTGTGGTTATGCTTTAAGTTTGTATCATTGGAGTTCAATCTTGTCAAAGAACTTTTCACTCCAAAGGAGTCCATTCCCTGCTTCTGACTAGTGGAGCCTAGTAGGGGCAGGGGTACTGGAGGTGTATAATTATAAAGTAGTAGTACCGTATACATCCACATCCTCACACTAAAGATACTTAATACCATCCTCCTCAACTGTGAAAAAGATTGTTTAGTGAGTTTCATAGCTGTCTACCAGCCAGGGCCACATGTAAAGGCTTCACCTCTAAAATGTTCAAGCTCTACAGTGGTGTTATCCAATGAACAGTTCTTTCTCCCATCCTCTTCTTTCTCTTTCTACATTGCCTTCCATCATCTGCACACCATAGTGAAAAATTTTTTTTGTATGCAATTGCCTTTACCGTCTCTTAACAACACTATGAGACAGCACAAGTAACAATTGACATGCATCACTGCATCACATAATTGAAGCAGTGGTTCACTTGGAACAGAAAGTCAGCATCTCCAGAAAAATCTTCATTCATCCATATAACTAGGGATGTACTTGGATAGTAGAATTTTTAAGTTACAATATCTGCTATCAGTCTGGAAAGCTGAAAATTTATTTTTTTTTAACAGTGTTTTTGTGAAGATGGAATAAACAAAAAGGAAAATAAAAGCCAGTAACACATCGTACATTTATTATGAAATATTTTTACTTAATCATTGAATAGTTTTGAGCAAGAATTTTTTACCCCTCCTTGCTTGATATTAGTGATAATCAAACTTTTATTTTATGACTAAATGGTGCATTATTTAAGAGGTTACTTAGCTTATTCAATAAATAGCATTAACATAGAAACATCTGACTGATGAAACTTCTTTTCATTGTGGTGAATAAAAAGAAGATTCTCTCCTCTTTGGAGTAGCAGTGTGCTCCTTCAGTCTTCAGAAATGTTGCTTTACTTCAATTACATCTTCCTTTAGAGCACTGAAGGAGACGGCATTCCTAGTAACTTGCGATCAAGTCCTTGAAGAAGTTTAAAGATGGCTGCATTATTTGTTTCCTGTGCCCACTGACAGGGCATTACAAGGAATTAAGCTCATGAGCCAAAATGGAAAACATCACAATGGGAAATTAATGAAATTTGAAGTAAAGAAACAACAGGAAGGTTTTGAATTTCTCTGCTTTGCTTCATTTATCATCCTTTATATGAGATAAAATGAAACACACCTTTAGTTCCTAATTTATGGCGTACCATGACATAATTTAATCTTGAACAATTTCCCTTTCAAGTCACTTTGTCAACATCTCTTATTTGTAGGTAATGCTATCCAGTGAAAAATACACTTTTTAAGGTTTTAGTTGGGCTGAAAAAGAAATTATGAAACATTCTTATTACCAGCCAGAAAAGCTGCCCCCCAAAATAGGGAAAATGAAATGTACCCAAAGGAAAATGAAAAGGAACCTTATATTTTAGGGAAATAATGAATTTTTGTAATGACTAAAGTCTGTAGTATGTATCCCATTAAGATATTCGTGTTACATCATGACAGAAAATAGCATTATCTGAAAATCCATTTAAGACAGTAATTAGAAGAGGAAAATGATTTAAGCATGTTTAACCTGGAAAATTCACAGCTTCCTGTTCTTCAACTTACGGGTATCAGAATAGGCAGTGTAACCAAATTTTAAAAGAAAATGTGCTTGCTTTTGAGTATTTTATTGAAAGAACAGAAAGTTGCAAAAAAGAAAATTCCTTGTAATCTTTCATTTTTTCAAATAACTATATTTTTCTTAGGGAACCGAAGATAACACATTCTACATCTTTATTTCTTTGGTAAAGAAAGTAGTAATTCATTTTCATGGAAATTTATAAGGTACTTTAGTAGCTTCAGAGAAGAAAAACGAATTAACATTAGTATGTTTTTTATTTGAGTGTCCCTCTGAATATTGCTCAAAGTTATGATTTGATCACACGTTTTGTGTAAAGAAACAGCTAAATATACCAACTGGCTGGATTATATAGATCAGATATTAAGGTTGCTAGATGTCTGATCCAGGAAATATGGTATGTGGCTAGATAGTGAAATTCTATATATGTTGCACCCTTACTTTTAACCTTCCTCCAAACACTTCTGTAGCTAGTCACACTCAGTTAACAAAACTCTGACTATACTGTGCATCACATACCTCACATAAGTAACATTCTTTTCCTACACCACTGAGAATTGTTTTGAAATGAGAGAGTTCAGGGATGTACTGTGGAGAAAACATAAAAGAAGCTGTGTCCAATCAGCATATGAAAGATACAGGAGAGCAAGAAATGAATACTGCTGAGTAAGGAGAGAAGTGCAGAGAGGTTTTGAAAATACTAAGGTGGAAAAAGCAGAAGACAATCCTAAACTTTTCATTTGATCATCATGAACAAACTCTCTCTCATATAGCTGCTCATCAGGCTAAAGGACTTGGAGGGATTATTATTGAGTATGAAAATAAAATATTTAAGTTGATTTGTAACTTCAAAAGGTTAGGGGACAGTATGCAACTGCATTACTAAGGGAGGGCGGGATGAAGTCCTGGAATGTATAGTTAGATGAAAAGAATTTGACCCTCATTGAACCAGGGCATTTGAAGTGTCTGGGGGTAAACCATGGAAAGTTCTGTGGGGCCTGGATGTGGAAAGGGAGCTGTGGTTTCGGTGCATTATTACATGACAGCTAGAGACTGAGTGTGAACGAATGTGGCCTTTGTTGTCTTTTCCTAAGGCAACCTCGCACACTTGAGGGGGGAGGGGGTTGTTATTTCATGTGTGGCGAGGTGGCGATGGGAATGAATAAAGGCAGACAGTATGAATTATGTACATGTGTATATATGTATATGTCTGTTTGTGTGTATATATATGTATACGTTGAGATATATGGGTATGTATATTTGCGTGTGTGGACGTGCATGTATATACATGTGTATGTGGGTGGGTTGGGCCATTCTTTCGTCTGTTTCCTTGTGCTACCTCGCTAACGCGGGAGACAGCGACAAAGCAAAATAAAATAATATGATATATATATATATATATATATATATATATATATATATATATATATATATATATATATATATATATATGCACGCTTTTCACCCTCCTGTATGTCCAGGCCCTGATCACTCAAAATCTTTTTCACACCATCCTTCCACCTCCAATTTGGTCTCCCACTTCTCATTCCCTCCACCTCTGACACATATATCCTCTTTGTCAATCTTTCCTCACTCATATATATCCTAACCAGAGCCAGATACACATTTTATCAATGATTTTACCACCAAAAAATTACTTGTAGTTTGAATTTGCTTGGGTAGTTGTGTAATCACGTGCATTTAGATTTTAGACTTAAATTTAGGGATGCAAAGATACCCACAAATTTTGTTTCATCATAGTGATTATTAAAGGATTCAGTATTCAAGATCCACATTCATAATATTTATTAAATGACAAGGAGAGTGAAGATGAATTACCCCATTGCCATAGACGACATAGGTGTTTTTGTAGAGCAGTGATAGGTGTTCAAGTAGGTTGCTTATGCTTGAGTCATCCTCAGTCTGGCCTGTGGTACTTGGTGTTGCATTTGCTTCTGTTGTCGTCACTAACATCAAAACCATTGTTAGCAGCATTCCTGCTGCTGAAGCTGTTGTCATCACACTCACAGTCGCCACCATATTGCCTGTGACAGATCTTTCAGGGAGGATCGATGAGTGGGGAGTCACCTTTCTTGGGTGAATTTTTGCACCACGCTGTAAGCAAGCACAACAGTCTTCATTTAGTCATATGATCCTGCAGAATGAAAGAGGCACATGTTTAATGGTACTTCCTTTGCGTAAGTTTGCTTGATACTGCAGCATTGTGGTACCTGTTTGTATGTGTACCTTGTTTCTCATTTCCTAATATTTTTTCTCCTTTTCCACCTTGTTTTCACCTTCCTTCGAAATTTTAATTCTTTTATCAACATTTTTATATCTCATCCTTACACCTCATCCTCTTTATCAGTCCTAACTTCCTTATCTTTCATACTCCTCTTTGTAAATCCACTTTTGTGAGTTTCATTTGCAAATCCTAACTTTTCTACCTATATATCAACCGATCATCCCACACCCACTGTTTAGCCTCTCAGCCCTTCTCAAACTTTCAGTCTCATCTCTCATCCACTAAACCCAGCAAATCTACCTTTTAACTGTCTCAATCTCTCTCAACCATACACCTCAACCTTAAGACCCACATGTCATCTTTTTCTTCAGGTCTTCTCTTCATTCATTCTTACTCTCACCCTTTAATCTAATCAACTTATCGTTCATCCCCCTCTCACGTTTCTTCTTCATGCCTTCCCTATTTTCTTTCTTCCAGTCCTTGGATACTTTTTTTTTTGGTGGGAGTGATTTCATGTATTGTGCTGTGGTAACAAGTATTTGTCACTTGTTCCGTCCATGAACAGAAAATCATGCATTTCGATGTAAATGGCATGGACATTTCCTCTTTCTCCAAAGTTTAAACTTTGGAGGAATTAGAAAAGAAATCATCATCTAGATTTCTCTCATCAGTGAAGCTTAGTGTGTTCTCTTAGGTTCACCTTCAACCATAATAAGCTGAAAGATGTATGGTTTTATCAGTGGTATCGATCAAAGCTGGTGGCTTTGCTGAGCCTTATTACATTCTAGGGAAGCTATTTCTGTGTTTGCACGGGGTAGGGTATGTGGTAGTTCGCTAGAAAGTTGGTCTTACTGGTCAAGTTTGTGGAACTGACAAGATTATATGAAGGACTTTTTTGGTGTAAGGAAAAGGGGAGGAGATGTAGTGATGTAAGAGAATCATAGTATACCCACTTCTGGAGGCGATGTAAAAGTAACTTAGGACAACCTGTGTAAAACCTCTGTGCAGTTAGACTGGAACTTCAGTTGAGGAAATAAATTTCAGGAAGTAGAGCCTGGCTTTGTGTATTTCAGCAGCTTTGAGAAATCTTTTTTAAATTGCTGAAATGTTATGATTAGGTGAAAAGATAATTTGTTCCGAAATTTGTGGTATTTAACACTACCACCATATTATTTTTTTGCTATAACACATAAATTGTGGAATTTGCTTAGATATTTAGTAGTTGAAAGTAATTGGTAAAAAAAATACTAGTAAATATACTAAAAAAACAAGTGATTGAAGAATTCCAAGAGTGCCTGGATATCCATTTGTGTATTACTAAATTAGGAGGTCGGTTTCACGCTTGTCGGGTTATTTCAGTGTGTGTTTTGCCGGCGTCATATTTGTGTGGGACCTGTGAGTAGAGGTTACAGAAGTGTGAAGGAGGGTTGAGCTATTTATTTATTGTGGGATGTTAGATGTAGAGTGGTTTGGGTGGAAGGGAACTTAAGTGTTGTTGCATATAGAATTGGGTGCCGAGCATTTTGAGGTGGGTCTGTATTGGGACCCTCTTTGTTAAGGTGTTGAGTATTTGTGATAGCTAGGCAGCCTGTGATTGTTGTGAGCGCGCTATTTTGTTATTGTGTGCAGTGTCAGTAGTATATTTGCTTTTTGAGAGGATGGGAGACCAGGCAGGTGAGACATCGTTTAAAGTGGAGTGGGTGAATGGTTAGTAGATATTTAGGTATTCTTGTCCAAATCTAGTGCTTGTTAGTGTTCCGAGGGCATTTAGTTTCTATTGTCGCTTTTGTGTATATGTCTTTTGAGCAGGGCGCGGATGTCATGTATGTATTTGGTATGTATCATGTACGGGTTCTCTTTACTGGATGATGTGTTGAGACTGCAAGAGTTGGAAGTTTTAGTGGCCACACCCAGCATATTGAAATTACGTGTATCGGGGGCAATGTACGGTTGGCAACAGTGGAGTTAACTCGCATCTTCGTTGTTTTGTGCGAGGCGTTTTTCTGGTGAGGGGCGGCGGCGGCGGCCGTGTGGTGCGTGCCAGGTCTGCCCCCCGTCTCGCCCTCACTTGGCTCGCCAACTGCTTCTCTCTCACCCCGCCCTCCGCCTCATCACTACACACTTACCATCCTTGCCCCCAACACACCCACCACAAGACCGGAGTCATTAATTAATTATCGCTTTCTTGGTTTTCGAAACCTCACACACTTCCCACGGTAACTTTTAACATTCCTTAAAAAATCCGGACTTGCGGACACAATTCATCTTTTAGTACATCTTTTTTTTTTTTTCCAGATTGCACACATCACAAACTTTTGTTGAACCAAACTAGTAAATTCCGTTCACCGAGTCCCCGAACCGTTTGAGACACCTTGTACTTCCTGTTGGTGCGGCCGGGGTTTGTATTGAGACTGGTGGAGAGAAGCCTCAAACACCGGGACAGACATTAAATGCGTTGTTTGCTCTAGAACTCAAGTATATCACACGTTAGTCACCATATGTATTACACGGGATAATGTTCTTGTCACTCGTTTTCTCCCCAGCACTGGCATCATCATCACACATCCACCCTTTCACGCGCCTCCCTCCCCAACCTCTTACACTTCCTGATTCCCCCAAAGATTTCCTGTATCACTGGAGGTAAAGCACACTTTTCCTTGGAGTAGTTTTCCTTCGTGGTGGTGTATAGATTATTGATGATGATACAGAAACTGTAGAGTACACCGGATTTTACACATACAGTAGAACAGGATAGGATTGGGGAGCGCTGCAAAGAGCCTATCCAGTTGAGTAGTGTTCCTCCCTGGCTCTGGCCGTCACCTGAGCCAAGCCAACACGCCGCACCTCACTACACGGTGCTGCTCGTATCCGCCTGTGACTGCGTGACACAAGTCTCCCCATCTGTGCACGACGGGAAGGCTGGCTGGCGAACCCAGACTATTCTGCTACTGACTATCTTTCACGACTAGGTTGGTCCCTTTGCATTCTCCTTTTGTATTATCGGAGGATGAGCGGTATAATTTCGTACTGTACAAGGGGTCGGACGGTATTTATCGGACTGGATATGAGGACGAGTGGTATTTATGGTACTAGATTAAGAGTACGAGCTGTAATAATTGCTCTGGACTAGGGGACGCGCTGCTTGTGTTTGTCATAGCAGACGATGGGCGGGATGTCTGTCGTAGTGGACAAGGGAGCGGGCATACATATGATTTCTGAAGGAATAAAAGTGTATGCTATCCTAACGATCACATAGTGTAAAAAATGTCATAGATTACGTTTTGGGGACAGCTTTTTGAGACTGGCAATATTGAAAAATGTTGAAATTAGAATTGGCAAGAACTTGTTACATAACTTCAGAAAGAATTAGGTATATCAAACGTTCAAAAGTAGAGTACATGTAGTCAGTTGCAATATTGAATGAACGTAGTTTTAATGAGTTGTAGAACTGAATCCAAAACCATCGTTCTCTAACTTAATTTTGAACCCCTTGGCTGAATACGACGCAATGTGGTTTAAACAAGTCTGTCATTTTGAGGGCTGGAAATGTTTCTTTTGATTACTCCGTAGTCCTAGAGAGAATTAGTAGAATGAAGTAATTGAGCATCATCCCTACTAATAAATCTGCTCGCCGAATCAACGCTTTTTGAGTTTTTAAGAAGTACTCGTTACTTGTCTTAATATCCGAACACTAGAATGTAAACGCACTTGCTTCTTAAGCCGGTTACATGTTTATCCATTACTAATAACGAAGAAGTCGTGGATTTCCCTTTATATAAGTGTTTTAAGAGTGTGATAATGGTGCCTTATTTCTGTTCGCAGGAGAGAAACTCGAAAACAATTTGTATGTCTTGCAGAAGTATGTAACTTTACAGAACCAGCTAATACAACAGGTAGGGCAAGGAAACGAGTGTGAATAGGCTGTTGTAATGCATTTACCATCATAATCAAGTGTGTCAAGTGAACGTGTATGTTAAAGGTAAAAAAAAAAAAATCACGACTAGTACATGGTTTCTTTGCTCGATGAAGGCTAACTTCTTGGTAATATCGCTCTATCATCGTGGCATTGTCAGTCTCAGGAAGTGCAAGTGTTTGAGCGCTGATATAAACACAAAAGCAGTCTTGGATTATGGGAAAAAGTTACATCTTTGAATACGTCTAAACGAAACCTTAAAAGATATTAAGGCACTAAAGTGAATTACAAGTTGCCCAAGTTATCTCAGAATTCTTTACACTTTTCCTATGAAGCAGATGAACTGCTGCTCAATTGAAAAAAAGGTAATGTAATATATAAACCCTGCCATATGTATTGTAAAGGATAGGCCATTTAGATCTAATATCCTTTGAAAACTCGCAATACCTTGACTACTGTTTATGCGAGGTGAATGGTTTGCAAGTTATTAGTTTAGCAGCTGGTCCTATAATAAAAGTTGAATCGAATTATCCTTTGTGACGGTCATTGCACGTTGGTCTGTGTGAATGTAGGTTGAATTTTATACATGTTGCAGATAGTCTTAACCGCAATGCTAGTTTTGGTTATCACCGAGACCAGACCTTTGAGCACGATTTTGGTAATAACTATTTGCGTGTAAAGTTAAAAAAGAAGTTTATGTGGAGTGCTGACCTTGGGGAATAACGAAGGTTCTGCTCTGTTCTTCGGGCACAATGATACCCCGATATCTTATGGCACGATATTAGAGTAGAAAGAGTTTAAAGGACTAAATGGGTTTGGGATGGGACAAGTGTATAGGAAATGGAGAGAAGGAAGGTTCGCCATGTTGTGCCTCCCCAACTCTCGCTGACGTATGCCAAGTGCACTCTGCCTCTCTCACCTACGCCCTTGCACTCGGGAGTGGTTTTAAATAGCCCAGAGAGTGGACTTTCTTGGTTGGAGGTTTGCTCTTGTTTTATGCGTAGGTTCGTTGAGAACCACATGTGCAGCGTTTTCACGTGAAAAGTAGCTTTTCGTAGTCATTCTTAGGTTTGTTGAATTATTGTGGTTGGCCTGCTTGAGTATTTCAGGCGGCTCGCTTTATAGATTTGGAAGCAGTATTGGTAAACTGCTTCGTAAATAGAGCCAACAATAATACAAAGTAGGCCGTGGAAGGTAACAACCCTTAACTTGTGGATGATTCTTAGATTTGCGGTCAAAGGCGAGGCTTTGTGATTCTGTCTACACTCTCAAGGAAGTTACACTGTTAAGGAAGTGCAAGGAACACAGTTTAAACCTTTGCATAAACGTATCTATTTGCATGAATTCATTTTGATATGTTTAGAAGAACATTTAGGAATATTCTGGCCTTCGATCTCTTGAAGAACCTTTTTTGTAAAAAAAAAATAGAAAAATCTGTTTCTCTTAAACGCAAATTATAAGAAGTAACGGTTGTTCCTATGTGTATTGTGTGTGTGTGTGTGTTCGCCAGGGTAGTGGTGCTAGACGGGAGTTTGAATGTGATGAGTTGTTTGGCAGGGGAATGGCGGCGAGGAATGCGGGCGAGAGAGTGGCCAGGAAGGGAACATGTACAGCGCGCGCGGTCCATGTCCCCCTTAGTTTGTAATGGGGGAATCGATCTTAAGGCTTATGATGGGACACTTCTGTCTTGGTGGCTCATGTTTTGGAGTAGGTGTGTTTAGGGATGAGAACATGCCGTCTTTAACATTAAGATTTAAGGGATAACGTTATTCCCTAACTTGCTTTTCATGTAATATTCATTCATTTTGATCAGTGAACACAGACGTTTTTCTTCATTGAACAAGTGCTTTGTGTGTAAAGTGAAAAGTAAGGAGTTTTATTACTTCACTAGCGTATTAGGCAGGTTGAGGATTTGTGATGTTGCCTAGAGTGTTAGTGTACCTGGTCCACCCCAGGAACTGGGTATGGGACAGTAATACCTGATGGACAGGTTTAGATTGGTGTAAGTGCATCATTGTTGAGATATGAATGTAGTGCTTACCACAGGAAAATCTAGGAGTCACTAAGAAAGTTTTATGAGTTAAGTGGATATCAAGTGCTGTAAAGAGATTGCCTGTTTGTTGACTGAAATCATGCTGGAAATATTTAATCTCCATCTCACACGTAACTTCGTAAATCGCATGACTTTCCATAACCTTAAGATTTTCGTCGTAGATAACTCGTCAGTACCCATCCCTCCGCCCCTCCAAAAGCACCTTTGTACATAGAAAGTTGTGTTATACAGATTCTCCACTTTCCCACTCATTCATCTCACAAAAAGATTAGAATAAGTGAGGCTAGATTTATATAGGAATTTTTGCAAGGAAATGAACAGAGGGGAATGGGTGGTATTGTGTAGAGGGTTACTCAGGTTTGTATCTCATGGAAACTATTTTATCAATTTATGTATATATCTACCCATCTGTGTTTTAGTAATTACCCCATGTTTCAGTGAAAGAGTCCTGGTGTTACCCAGGTCCTCTTTATAAAATTTTGCTCCTGCAGCCCAAGGGTGTGCTGCTTCCAGTTTTAGGGAAATGCAGACGCCTTGGAGTGATAAGTTCTGTGATGAGACCATCGCCCCAGTGATACAGCCTCGCCAGAGTAACTGATGTAATCTCTTGCAGGAGGAACCCAGCAATACATTTTAAAGGAGCCATGTCAAGATGTGCATTAGCTAAACTTTCACATAGGTGATTTTGTTACTTGAGGAACGGAAAGGGTTATTCGGGAGCAGCCTAAACCTTGTAACAGTTGCCTAATTGGTGACTATGGGTTTGGTGCGTTTATGCTTATTGTATAACATCGTTGTGGTGAGCTGCGTATATCTTGTTTACAGGCAACATATGAGTAGTAATTTCCCTTAGGTCTCATTGTACCAGCAACAAGATGCAGGTTTTCTTATCCAAGCACTTGATGTGGGAACATAGAGCACAATTTATTACCTTTAGGAAGGGACTGTAGTTGATTATTCAGGCTTCCATGTACATATACATGAAAGTCTGTTGTGTTTCATGATGCCGCTCATTTATATATTTATACTAAGCATGATGTTATAAACTGATATTATTGTGTTGGTACAGAGCATGGAGGCGACCAAGGCACTGATGAACCATCACCTGGTGACCAAACTGGAATTGAGCTTGGAGTCCGAGTGCCGCCTCCTGCTACAGCAGTGGACGTCGCCGCATTTTGCCCACATGTGTAAGAGGTTCCTGGACTCCCACCATGTACATCTACAAAAGCCCGTCAACCTGCCGCTCTAGCTGACTAGGATAATCACACCTTCCTCGCCTTGGTTCTGGAATCAGTTGTTGGGACCTTTTAAGGACACTTCACCGCGCTGGATTGAGGGCCATTTGTGGTGCATAAAGTGAATCTAGTGCTTTAATATTAAGCTCATAATTTATTACTGAGAAGTCCATGTCGAGCCATGGCTGCAACAGGACAAGTCTTCATGGCCGCTCAAGTTATTTTATCAACTGGTTTTTTGTTGATTTTGCCAGTGTGTGAAATAGCAAGATAGAAACTGTGAAACCGTTATTCGTAGTTTCTCCGGTGGTAATCATATATGGACATATTTTTTAGGAAACTGCAATACATCCAAAGTTTTAGAGGAAACTTTTATAACGAATGACCTTATTTCAGTGTCTTCGTTTTTATTGACAAGATCCTCATTGTATACTCCATAATGATCATATACTTTCCGAGTTGACAGTTTTATATGTGAGTGAACATGTGACTGACAGGAAAGTGTTGTAGTGTGATATTGGTGAATAATTTGTGACACTGTATATGCAGTGATTTGAGGCCTTTATGCAAGTTCTCCCACACCCCACGTGGCCCCGTCACCTCCACTTAGGGGCAATAATGTACAGTGTATAGTGAACCATGTGATCGCCTGCAGAAGTGGATATATTTACTATGAAAGGTGGTCTATAGTGTCCTGCGACTGGTAGTTACAGAGAACAGCTGGGAAACTTGTGGGTTTTCCTTAGTGTTTTGGTGTGGCAGAATGTCCATATGCAAATTTAACTTAAAAAAACATTCTCCTGCACTCAACACTTCTGTATATACATAGGAATCAGCTGTGCACAAGTTATATTTTACATGGGAAGTTATTTTATGGGATGGATATCCCACAGTGCGAATGTTTTGTATATCTTTTCAATGAAAGTTGACGCGTGTGATTTTGTAGTTGATTTTTATAGTTCAGAGTTGTTGATAAAGTACAACCTATATGCTCTAGCAGTCCTTGAAACATATGTCATTCTCATGCAATGAAAGTTACTGAATTTTGATCAGATGATTTATTTTAATACCATAGCTTGATTGTTCAGAAATATTCCTAAATAAAAAAGTTATTAGAATGAATTTGTACGGGAAGTGACTTACTATTATCTTATGCATCTTATGTAAATATTTTAGTATGTTCTTATTCAGTATATTAATTTTGTGGGTAAATTAATTATTATTTATCCTATGTACATTATGTTCCTGTCTTTGTTCTGTATTTAGCCTAGTCAGATACCCAAACTTGATTTTCCTGTCTCCTATATCTTTGTTTTTAGAAGTATTGACTGTTGACAGCATAGTTTTACTTAAGTTAAAGATGGTCATTTTACTCCAAGTATGATTGCTAATGATTCTTACGTAGATTCTGTCTTCCTTGAACAATCAGATTTTGTTTTATATTTTCTGATTGAACCCTATGATTTTTAATAGTTTTCATCTGCATCTGTTTTCCAAATTGCACCAATAGCATATTTTCTGTCATGTTTTCCTCCTCTTACACATGTCTCTATTCCTCAGTCATATTTGATTACTCACTATTTATTGTTTGATATACCTTTCATTTATTTTTTCTGAATCAAAGATGTGTGGCATTGTAACAGATCTCAGTGATTTCCCCAAAGTACAATCTTAACCACTTACACCAACATTTTATGACGTCAGGCAGATTTGCCCTTTTCTCCTCCTCCTCCTTCTACCATTTCTCCTTATCACTTTAGTTTTGTAGTACACGACCCATTGTATATACTTAAAAACTGTTTGTAAGTATAAATACATGCATATTTTCACCAAAAAACCTGAGTGTTATCATTTCCCACTGCTACATAAATGCAGCATGTTCAGGTGATGGTAAGTGTGTCTTTTAATATTCAGATGGGAGTTTCCTTGATTTGAATGCAAATGAGGTGAAAAAAAAACTGATGTAGATGTTGCGTTTACAGAGTACACCTCCTTAACACTCGTTGCTGGTGCATTAACAATTTGCACCTCCTTTTTAGAACTCGCCAGTAGAGAGTGTACTTAGATTGGAAAGTAAGGTAAACGATAAAAGCTGTACTGGAACTGGAGAAATGAAAGAGTGATGTGTTACAAAATTATGTGGGAAAGCATTTATTAAAAATATGCAAAACACCAATTGTCTAATGGCAAAGAATAATGGTAGTTTAGGCTTAGGTATGCCTAAGAGTGTGCAAATACTGTTTTGCATGGATAGTTGTGTATATTTAGGTATTAAAATTAATCCGCAGCAGAAGTCTGCAGTTTGCCTTAATGCTCAAGCTTGGGCATGACTCGTATTTTGATATCAGCAAGTAAGATAAATGTCGTCTGTTAGAGAGGTTAGCTAAGTTTTCCTGGCCTCTGTTTTATTGTTGGCGAGCGTATCACGTTTAAATTGATTAACCCCAAATTTTCCTTAAGATTCATAACCCTCTCCACTATCATCTATTTAACATTGAAGAATAGATTACGATGCTCCAAATGTTCCGCAATTTTCACACTTCTTTAAACATACTTATATTCAGAGAGAGCAGTCACTGCAAACCCCTTTGAAAATTGTAGGCTTTTTCCTTTTTATTTTTTCAATGACTAATACATAAGTTTAACATCTTGAAACATGTCTTACATACAAAAAAGTACCAACAAATGTTGGAATTCTTTCAAATCCAAAAACTGCCAAGTAACAGTCCTGGTTTCACAAATTTTCATCTGTCATACCATGTACTCTTTATAATTAAAATGTCCATAGACATAAAGCCCATGTTTCAAGAACCTTGTAGGTTAATGATATACTACCCATTTTACACGGAATGGATAGCCTTATAACCTATGACTCATAAAGTCGTCTTGCAGTTTACCTCCTATTGTACTACATAAATTCATGGGGGTAGGTGTTAGTTACAATTCCCATCTACCTTCCCTTTGATACAGATGAAAAATAATCCCCCACTCTTGTGCAGTTTTAAGTCATGAAATTAACTAACATTACCCACGAAGTTATGTATGTCATGGAACAGTGATTAAGAATATATGTATCAGGATTATCTATGACTTTCTTTGGCAACTCTAATGCCCCTTCAGAGGGCGATAAATCTTTATGAATGTTTAAATCAACTGCTGGTTTTAACCTATATTTTACAAAAAGCGTAAACCTACAATCCAGATTATACAATCAAAAGTATCACAATGCAATATTCAGTGGACTCAAACTAGGTACTAACAAGCACTTTTTTTATTGTACATATTTACCATCCCACATTTCATGATCAGCTTTTTCAGTGCTTATAATTTCAAACATTAACAAATCTTGCATTGGAAGTTTGTAAATTTAACATTATGTATTTGACTAAAGTGTAGGGAAATTTTGAAGAACTGTAGAGAACGTTGCAGTTGGACTTCGATTTACAAGCAAGGACATAATTAATGGAATAAAGTCAGAAATAGTGTTGTCAGTTGACTGGCACTGAGCAATCTCTGCTTTAGGGAGACTAGTATTTTTGTTTACTGTCTCCTCACAAACTATTGTTTTTTTTTCGTTTCATCATTTGCAAAAAAAAAAAAAATGGAGTCGAATATTGCAGTGACAGACTAAATATTTATTTGTTTTGGTTAAATCAAAAAGGTTGTGTATTTACACTGAAAACTAATGAAAGGATACAGGAGCACAGATAAGACAAAACTTAAGTCTGTAGCTAGGAGGGTTGGTTGTCTGATGCAAGTGCAGAGGTTTCTATTCCCATGGGACTGATGCAGGGGCCAGTGGTAGCCCAAGAAGTTGGTATAGTGATATTCCTAAGTATGTTAGATTTAACGGCTATCAACGACAAATGTTGGTAAAACTATGGTCTTTAATGTATGTCTAGGCATCAAATATAAGTTCAGTCAAGTGTGGATGGAGTTGAGGAAAGTAGATGTGCAAGTCTTGGAGAGTGGAGTTAGTAAGCAGTTTGTAGGGGATGAGAGGGCTTGGGAAGTGAGTCAGTTGTTTGCTGAAGATAGAGCAGTGGAAGATTTAAGTGAGAAGCTTTGGAAGTTGGGGACAAAGTCTGGAAGATTGTGAAGGGAGGAAGTTCAGAGTAAATGTGAATAAATTTAGCAAGGAGTTTGGGGGGCAGGTTAGTTGGTTGTGCGAGTTTGAATGGACATGGCAGCAATTGGAGTAATGGAAGCAGAAGTGTCAAAAGGTGGGTAAGGTAGCGAAGGTTTTTGGAGCACTGAGGACTGTGCTGAAAGAGAGGACGTCATTTATGTGGGCAAAAATGGGTATCATTGAAGGTCTAGTAGTCCCAATCGTATTATATGGATGTTAGGCATGGGCTATAGATAAGGCTTTACGAAAAAGGGTGGTTGTGTTGGAAATGAAACGTTTGAGGACAATATGTGGTGTGAAGTAGTTTGATCGAGTAAGTAATAAAAGGGTAAGAGAAGTGTGTGGAAATAAAAAGTGTGGTGAGGGTGGTGAAATCGTTTGGACATCTGAAGAGAACTGAGTGAGGAAAGGTTGACAAATTGGATATATGTGTCAGAAGTGGAGGGAACAAGGAAAACCGGGAGACCAAATTGGAGATGGGAAGATGAATTAAAAAAGAATTCGAGCGATCGGGACCTAAACATGCAGGAAGGTGCCAGGTGTGCACTGGATAGAGTGAACTGAAAATATAGGGTATACAGGGTCGACCTGTTGTCAATGGACTGAACCAAGGCATGCGAGGCATCCGGTGTAAAGAATGGTAGGGTCTGTGAGGCCTGGTTGTGGATAGAGAACTGTAGTTTCGTTGAATTACACATGCCAATTGTAGAATGGATGTTATAAGATGGTGACTGTCAGTTCTGACACTGCTTGCGCGGAAAACTGCGAATTATGAAATATATATATATATATATATATATATATATATATATATATATATATATATATATATATATATATATATATATATATACCGGGGCCGACGTGCTGTCAATGGATTGAACCAGGGCACATATGTGAAGCGCCTGGAGTAAACCATGGAAAGTTTTGTGGGGCCTAGATGTGGAGGGAGAGCTGTGGTTTCGGTGCATTATACATGACAGCTAGAGATTGAGTGTGAACGAATGTGGTCTTTGTTGTCTTTTCCTAGCGCTACCTCGCGCACATGCATGGGAGGGGGGTTGTCATTTCATGTGAAGCGGGGTAGTGACGGAAATGAATAACGGCAGCAAGTATGAATTATGTACATGTGCAGATATGTATATGTATATATATATATGTATACGTTGAAACGTATAGGTATGTATATGTGCGTGTGGGGACGTGTATGTATATACATGTGTATTGTGTGTGGGTTGGACCATTCTATCGTCTGTTTCCTTGCGCTTCCTCGCAAACACGGGAGACAGCGACAAAGCATAATATATATATATATATATATATATATATATATATATATATATATATATATATATATATATATATATATATATTATCCCTGGGGATTAGGGGAGAAAGAATACTTCCCACGTATTCCCTGCGTGTCGTAGAAGGCGACTAAAAGGGGAGGGAGCGGGTGGCTGGAAACCCTCCCCTCTCTCTTTTTTTCTTTAATTTTCCAAAGAAGGAACAAAGACGGGGGCCAGGTGAGGATATTCCCTCAAAGGCCCAGTCCTCTGTTCTTAACGCTACCTCGCTAATGTGGGAAATGGCGAATAGTATGAAACAAACAAAATATATATATATATATATATATATATATATATATATATATATATATATATATATATATATATATATATTAATTCCTATGAGTGTGCCTTCAAAAGATTGTCAAACTAACAAATAAATATATTAAAGTGCAAAGCTTATGTAATAGGTCATTGACATACTCCTTCCCCGTCACTCGGTAACTGGTTAGATCCGTCCGTCCATTACACTTTACGTAATTTATGGACGACCTTAAGGCTTCTTTTAAGTTTTAGAGAAAAAAGATATTGTTTAGATATGACTTACTAGCTAGATTATTTACGAAGGAAAACTTGTCTATGAAGGTTGAAAGGGACAAAAATCAAGCTCTTTCTTGTCCGGTCTTGCCTAAATTACTTGAGATCAAAATATATTTTGTTAATTGTTGTATATATTTTTATGATAAAAAAAAGATATAAACGGAAATGGTGTTGTTGAGAATATGTTTATATGGAAAGATACCATATGCTTGCGCCTGCTATATTGGGGGGAGGCGTGTAAACAACAACAGAGTCAGCTGGGCGAGGTCGGACGGGGGCAGGTCGCAACCTGAATGTCATTATATAGGTAATATTTCTTAAGTATTTCGTTAGTCATATGAGGAATTCGACTTAAATAACATTTCTTCTTCCTCCATAGTATGTTGGTTTTTGAGTTGATTGGGTAAAGGATAAGGTTAATCAGGAGACGTAAGGGCACCACAGAAGTACTTAATTGAAGTGCATGAATAAGGATCATAAAATGATGTTTAACAGTGATTAGATATTATTTAAACACCGAAGAAAGATAACATTCAGCAAACCTGTGATGAGACGATTGCTTTAAGGGCTATGAAGCTCAGGGACAACGTGGGGTACATGTAAAATCTGTGAAAAAACTTAGATGTTAACAGAATTACTTAAAATCTCGTCAGATTTCTCCAACCTGACTACAGTTCAAAAATTTTGATATTTCTAAATGTGAATGTTATGATAATGTGTTTGTTTTGGTCTGGTGTGTTTATGTGTTATCTTCATCCCAACAAATGCACTTACTTCTATGAGACATTTTTTGCTAGCTATGAGTATAAGGACTGTGGAGAAATATTTTCTTAACAGTGTAAGCAATTTTATTGTATTAAAACTAAACTTTACTATTATGAAACACATATATAAAGATTTAAGAGTTTTATCGTCCTCCTTTTGCGGGGTTGTTATCTCGCATTGGATAGTTAATTCATGTTGCTTTAATCGGTGAAAATTCATTAAAAGATTTATGAGAAAGCTAGACGTAAAGCCGTCTTAATCTACGAGGTGATAAATTACCAGTACTGTCATTCAACAGAACTAGTTTTGGAATATGAGTGGTTTCATTTTACAATTTTGATGTACTTTTCAGGGAATACAGTATGATAATAGTGTTGTGGCATGATTCAGAGCATATTGATTATTTGTGTAATATGAAAGATGATAGTGGTGAATGTATTAATAGCAGAAAAGATGATAAGTTAGTAATCTGTCGGTGCAGATCCACATCAAGATTAGCTTTGGGAAATGGCTACTTATCTTTATGGTGCATCAAGTTGTGATGATAGATATGCCTTAAGAGCACAATGTAGGACATTACATTTTACCATCTGGTATGGAATAGGTGATAAAGATTATGAATATCTAAAAATATGAGGCCTTTTGTTTGCCTGCTCCTTGTGTTACCCTGCTAATGTGGGAAAAAGTAAACAGGGCACATGCTAACTTAGGATCAGTAATATAAATGACTACACTGTGACTTGCTTTAATGCACATTTGCACATATCGAGAATTCTATAATTAGTTTGCATCTTTTCAGGCAGGATGACCCAAATGTGAGGAAGTGTTTACGCCATGGATCCTTTCATTCTAAAGGGAACATACTTCTCCCCTCTAATACCTGCAGAAATCTTCATCATGTAAAGGTGAGAAGTGAGGAAAAATATTTTTTGAATATTTACTTTCTTTAAACCATTTCTCAGACTTTAAACCATTTCTCAGACTTTCTTTTTTGTAATTATTATATCTACTTCTGTAGGGCATGAATTTTTGCTTTTGCCATATTTTTTTCTTGTCATATCTCCATGTGAAGGAGGTAAATTTTTTCTGTCAAGTTTTTAGATTAATCAATGGCATTAAGGGTGTAGGAAGATGGGTTTGACTCAACCTGAAAGAGGCAAATGACAGACCAGTGTGCTGAAGTTGTGTTTGTCAAGAATGAAATGAAGATGCTTGAATTTTAAGATTGTTGAGGGATTAGAGAGTATGGGTTAGTCAAATGTGGAGTGAAGATGAAGGTTTAGGGAAAAAGAAGCTTAAACATACACTTAAGGGTTAGGGCAGAGGCTATGGCATCAGGGGTGTACTGTAGTGCAGATTATGTGTCTAATGATGATAAACTTTTACATGACTTATAAGGGATAAATCAAAGGCCAGTAATGACATGGGTTTAGTGGAGATGAGGATGCAGCGAAAATGACCCTTATGCTTACCCATAAGGATCATAGAGATTGATTTCCTACACATTCACCCACTTCTGTACATTCTTATCTAGAGCTCATGCCTTACATTTATAAACATTTTGCACACACTTCCCCCAACTCAGAAACCTTCCAAAACCAGGAGAGAGAGAGAGAGAGAGAGAGAGAGAGAGAGAGAGAGAGAGAGAGAGAGAGAGAGCATGTGTAAAAATCAGTGCAAAAGTTACTGAAAGGGAAGTTACTTTTGACCAATTCAGATGATTGAGCACAGGTCAGCCAAGCAAAAATATTGGGCCTAAGAAGGCAGGGAAAGCGGAGACAAACATAAATGAATTCAAGACTTTGGTATTAAGGAGCTATATGAAGAATGACAGCAAGGTAAAACTTGTTGAGAGAAAGAGGAGAAATTCCTTATAAGGGAAGTATGGTAAGAGCCTCATTCTAAACATTGTCAATAAGCTTTTGCTAACATACCACTGGCTATGACAATGGGTTCACTGAAGGTACGAACAGCAGAGTGATATTGCAAGTAAGGAGAGAAACAATTAGCAGTAAAACAATGATATGGAAACCCGCACTGTCTCTGAGATTAGTTCCATTCTTTAAGGTGAAGGTGTTTGCTTATGGTGATTTTTGCATATGTAGGGATAAGTGAGATGAGTTTAGTGTCATTGGTTTTAGTTTGATGAGGGAAGGATGATGTGAACTGCATTATTGTAAGTTTTCAGGAAGTGGGGAAAGTATCAGTTCAGCAAAAACCTGAAAACGTCATAAAGGATTTGTTTCATTTTTTTGGCACATTGCATCAGAAGTAGGAGAAAGTTTTTCATATTGGTAATTTGATTAGGGTCAAGATGTCAGAGATGAGACAATGTATTATGGATTTAGAATTAAAGGTGATAGTAGAGAAGGATTATATTAGGGTAGGTTGCGGAGTCGGATGAGACAGTCCAGTTGTTTGTGCTAATATTAATGCATATGATGACCTTTTTGTCTTTGTAACTTAAAAGGTTGAAAAATCTTTGTAACTTAAAAGGTTGAAAAATAAAGTGCAGATTTAGATATATGTAACAGGAACTTGGAAAAAAAAGATCAGACAATTTAAACATATAATACAGAACAAGATTTTTCGCTCCAAGTGAGAGAATTATTTGTGGTTTTGGGACTACAGCACAATGCACTAAGAGTTAGTACAGATATTGAATGTGATTTTTGTGTAAGTGAAAAGTTCATTTAAGAATTACATGGCATGTT
Source organism: Panulirus ornatus (assembly GCF_036320965.1). Lineage (NCBI taxonomy): Eukaryota > Metazoa > Arthropoda > Malacostraca > Decapoda > Palinuridae > Panulirus > Panulirus ornatus. The sequence continues at coordinate 19,925,381 of NC_092255.1, read as the reverse complement.
TTTAAATGAAATGATAAACTGTATTCTTAATGGGAGAATGGTTGAATGATGTTTAACATATAGATAACAGGTGCTACCAGACTGTATTGATGCATGTTGTTATGCTGTGAGTGAGCATTATATTTAAAAGACTCTTGTGGAGGAACTTTTCTTTTTAACTGAATCTATCATATCTTTACTTTTGATTGTAATGCAGCCTTGAAGCTACAAAAGCCCTATAAAATAGATTCTAGGACTATGTGACATCATTGACATGATTTGTTTATGAATCTGTTTCAATGATATAACAATTTTGATATGTATTTGAATTTTTTTAATGCAGTCCTCCCTTGCTTGGGAGATGGGATCAACCCTAGCCACCATGTTGCGGATGAGGCGACCCACTACTGTTCTCTGGAGTCTTGGCTTTTGTTTTCTCCTTTTCCTTTATGTGCTGTTCCCCTCTACAAATACAGGTATGTCAAGGTATGATGGATTTTTGTAATAGGTCTATGAGCTTTATGACACAGTTTCTCTGGAATGATATGGCCTACCATTGCTGGGTTAGGTAAAAAATAGAATCTTAGCTGGCCAGTTCAGCATGTGATCTCAGATCTATAATTTTACTTGCCAGTGTTGAAAATATTTTTGATAGGGATTTATTGTTCTTTTATTACATTTCAGGTAGATAACTATTGTAATGTATTTTATTTTTACATTCCTTTTTAAGCTTTGCAGATTGCTGTTTGAATATGATTATGGTAAATTATTCATTGCAAACAAGTAAAGCAACAGAGGCCCTTTGAATATATATTGATTGTGTTGTCTGTATTTTTGTCCTTCTGTTATTCCATCTAAACATGATGGTTGGTGTTCTTCAGTAGCCAAAACTCTTACTTGAGAGCAGGGAAGTGTTTGCATGGGGTAGTACCATCATTAGGGGGTAAAGGTACTGGAAGTACAGTGACATTATTAGCTGAGCTTGAATCATCACTGGAGGATACACAGTAGCAAGAAGGAAAAAAGAAAATGAAGGAGGATGAAACCTTTCTTTCTACTGAGAGAAGTAAATTTTCAGGAAATACTGGGGATGTTATTCCCTTCAGAGAGTAGAAAATGGGAAAGGTGAAAGTAGGCAAAAAAACCAGTCTGATTATTTTAAAAGTGCACAACTCTTCAAAGAAGTTCCATAATGTCACCTGGATCAGATATTAGATGAAATCATAAAGGTACAATCTGAATGGTTCAAAAGGCATGGTAAGTCGTATTCAGACTCACAGAAATGGTAATGCTTACAATTGGGGATTTTGACTATGAGAAAATTGACTAGAAAAACTTGTATTCACACAGGGGAGGAGATTTTTGGAGGCACAAGTTCTTGGAAGGCATTCAAAGAAACCTTCCTTTATCTGCATGTCACTGTGTACTCTAAAGTCAAAGGGAGAGATACTTCAGTAACAGGTACTTCAAATACCTTGAGTAGTAGTAAGCTGGACCTTTGAAATGCATACTTATTTGCTCCTTCCCAGGTTCTTAGGTTCCTAAGAGGTGAGGAAAACTTTGTAGTTGCAGCCATGCCTATTGTGTCTAAGCCATATACCTAAGATGATGCACTAGCATAGTAGAATTGCTCTTTTAATTGTTTCTAAGAAAGTGAATATCTGTTGTCCTTGGATGATTTCTTAGTTTGGGCTCTATTAAAAGGTGAATGCTACACCATTACAAACATAGTATTCTTGTTCCTCTGTGCACAGATTTTTGGATGAGACAGACATTGCATCTTTCACCTACATTGAGATTTGGTGTCAAGCCAGCCATCTCACAGATAAATTCATTGTTCTTATATGATCTCAAAACTACTTTATGACAGGTTTACAAAAAGTTGGCCTTCCTAAAACCATTATATCAAAAGTGAATCATCCCCTATATACATAAGATTTCCAGCCACTGAAAGGGACCCCTTGTAGTTTGCCTCAGATGTACATGATTTTTTCCTGTATTCGTTAATCAGCTTACATGCATTTTTAACCCTTTATTACCCATGTTTTGATTTTATTGAGATTTGTGACTGACCATTTGGTAGCATGGGAGATGGCAAAATAACTGTCAGTGGTTCATGCAATATAATCCTGCCATTAGTGGCAGATTGAGAGTAAATCATAGGATATTATTGTGATATTGAATGATTGTTATTCCAGAGGGAGCAGGTCTGTCTTATTTCCCATACTCCTTGGCCTCCCTTATAGGAGGGAGCTTTTCATGGCATCTTTTTCTTTCATTTTCTTTTTCCATTTTCAAGTCCTCTGATCGACACCTTTCTTTGCTTTACTTTTTTGATACTCCCAAACTTTTGTGCAGCAAGATGCTTAGTGAGTTGCAGTTTGTAGCAACACTGATATCTGCATGGAATGTCTCTTCCCATCAAATCAAGCACTATGTTACTCAGTATGTGGGTATTGTCAGAACTCATTGTACTGAATATCTCTTTGCTTTTCTTCTCCCTGGAAAAAAAAATTCCATGGTTGCCTTGAGTATTCCTTTCCCTTTAGCTGCACTGAAAGGTAATGTAAATGAAGCCATCACTGAAAATTTTTATACAGTGTGTAGCTGTGGCTGTATGTGTTAGCTACTCTCATGCACATTAAAGGGGATTATGCATGTACAGTTGCACAGCCCTACTCTCTGTTGGGAAACGGCATATTCAATACATGTATACAGAAGTACATCAGTACTGAGTACTCTTCTTTGCTTTCTAAAGACCAGAAACTCAAAGAACCTCATGTACAAAGGTGTCTACTCTATTTCATAAACCATTTAATTAGATGTTGGAATGTTTCTAGCCATATCATGTTAATCATATTCAACAATCAATCTGTAACTTCAAGCATGCAATATGGTATAGCAGAGTGATTTTTGCCATAAAAACTTTTTGATTGTTATTTGTGCAGTTGGTAGAATAATCACTAAGTATATAATTTTCTTTTATAGTTGCAGATCAGTGTGAGTGTCATAGTAATCAAAATCCTGTCACAGCAAACTCTTTCTTTGGTCATTCATTGGTGGAAGACTCCAAACCATTTCCTAATGACAAGCACAAACTGGCTGTTCTCATCCCATTCAGGTTAGATTGACTATTTAAGTTTATATGTAATCAGAAATAAACATTGTACATTTAGAAACTAGATTGATAATGTACAAATGATATTGATGTTGATAACAGTACAAGGGGATGTCAAAGTACTTCACATTTAAGACACAGTATATAGCATATACTAACACTAGAAATGTTACAGAGATTTAGGGTACCTCAGATACATTTTGTATAATTAGCAGGATGCAAAGTGCTACTGTTTACTACATTTTCCAATTTACTTGGGTCATGACTTAACAAATCAGGTATAGGGCAGAGATAAACTCTTGGAATGCTCCAAATTCATCTGCAACGTTCAGATGTGTCTGTAACTTAGGCTTGTTTTGGCAATTACTACATACCTTAACCTTGAAATACATTATGATTTTGTTTCTGAAAGAGTCTGCATATTTGGAGTCAGTTATAACGGGAGTCCAATGGAGATTTACACCAGCTCCCCTTGACTAACCTTTGTATGGTTCAAAATATATTTTTCAAATAATTTTCTGTAGGATTAAATGACTTTTTTAATAGTGTAGTGCCTTATACAATTAAATGTACATGAAAAAGTCATATACATGCATGGTTTGTTTAGAAAAAACTTACTGTAAGTAATAACTTTATAACTGCACTTTGCCATTGTTCAGTTGGAGGGGAACATGTCTTTTGACTAAACCTATGAGCACATCATACATCAGATCTCCACTAACACCACCAGTACTTCCATCACCATCACAACCACCAGCTCCACCACAAACCAACAGTGACACCGTCTGCATCACCACCATTGCTACCAACTTTGCTATTACCAGCCATTAGCATGACGAGAAGTACAACCACTATCCATTAGTGCCACCGTCACCAACACCACCAGCTCTCTGACCATCATCACCACTATCATTACAATCCTTCAGCTGCACGACTGCCCACCACCACTGCTGCTTACCAGTACAACTGCCATCATCACCATTACCAACCACTATCATCACCAGTACACCTCAGTAGCAGTAGTCCATAATAGATAATGTTTACTTTGTGACATCTACAGTTATTATTGTTGTTTCTATACAATGTAAACTCTTAGGATAATTTCTTTAGAATTACTCTAGGCATATTGCTTGTATATTGTATAATTATGAGGAATTTTTGAGATAAGAATGCTGTGTGTGTATTGATTATACACCTGAGTTCCATGTTTTATTGCTTTGTTTTAGATTACAGTTAAATGAAAACATTAAACCTCTAAGTATGTAAATGACTTTGTATACAGTACAATACAGTCATGTTTGTGGTTAAACCACTCAAGAAAATACTGCATTCCATTCTCATGTTGCAAGAACTACAACTGATGAGTATCAAGACTGTTGCTTGCAATCTAATGGAATGTTGATGTAATTGTTGCAGAGATCGCTTTGAAGAACTGATGGAATTTGCCCCTCATATTCATAAATTTCTGAATGCTCAGCACAAAAATCATCATCTTTACATAATCAATCAGGTAGGTGTCTTTACTGAATGTATCTGTGTATATTCAAAAAGTGATATGGGATTAATAGAATTTAAGTATTGGTCTTTTCTATCTTTGACAGTGAATGGGACAGACATGGTTATACTTTATGTGGGAGTGAAGCAACTTAGACACCCATTAAGTGAGAGGTAAATTTCTAGAGTGGTTAACTCCTCTTTGGAGTTCTGACCACTAAGAGCTTGCAGATCATGATTCAGTTGTCTGGAATCTACTAGTTTGAAGGTTGTATACCTTGACAGATTTTTGGTTCTTCCAACCTCTTTGTATGTGTTAGCCCATTTTCTTGTCACTAACATACTAGTCATTTCTTCACTGAGACTTTCAATTGGTTTCTTTCCACCTGTCTTGTTTGGTAAAAGTGTACTTCAGTTTCATTTTGTCATGAATTAATTGTTTTTAGGAAATTAGGGAGCTTTATGAGCTCAGATTCTTTATGGTATACTTTAATTATTTAAAGTCTAGAGGTAAAACATCAGAAGCATGAATATGTGAATTACTTCTCTTAATCATGAGCAGTCTTGGTCTTCACATATTTCTGAGATCACCACCTGTCAACACCATACAAGCTCTGCAAGTTTTTGAAATTTCACTTCTTGGAGTTAACTCAAGTTTTGACTCATGAAATTTGAATGATGAGTTTCCTTGTGTGGTATCAGTGGACTAGTGCAGTGTTTATAAAACACATAAGCATTATGAACTGCATCTGTAGAAGTACAAGATTAGTTTTGTCTACTTCTAGGTCCTTTGTGTGGTGTGATAATGCTTTATCATTCTATAAGAGTGATGCAATCCCTTCATGTAATCACAGATTACCTTTGGTTTATTGACTTGTTTTCACCAATGTCCCGTATATGTTGTGTACTCTCATTGGTCGTTCCTCTTCTATGGTGTTGGCATTATGGCATGTGATGTGCGACACCATTTATTTGCCTTCCATAGAATGACAAAACAGGTCCTCCACCTCCCCCACCCCCCAAAAAATAAATCATGTGGCAGCAGCTTCTTTGCTTCACCATGAAAGCCTTTAGAAGCACCATACTGCATTCTCAAAGTACCACAAGTATATTTACCTTACTTCAAATATTGTACATTGAGCTTCACTGAATTGTAGTAACTGTCCATGTACATTTGGTAACTTTTGTCATTACTGATACAAACAGATTCATAACCATTTCAGTTGTGGTATTCCCAGTCCATGGTACAGTTCAAATTCAAAGACATGACCAGTCTGTGATCATCTAGAATATGTACCTCTTAACACTATTGACCCTTTATCCAGAGTTGTTTTTTTGAAATATACAGAGTCTTGCACTTTTTATTCAGATACTTTATAAGTGTCGAAACCATTGTCAGTTTGTCAGTGTTAGTCTAGGGGACGGCATTATTATTGTGTAAAAAATTCATGGTATAGCTTTATACCTTTTCTCACAGATACACGTTCATGGTACTTTTTTCCTGTTGACCTTTTTTTTTAGATTTTGCTACTTTTCATGTGTTTAGGAGACAACTTTTTTTTAACCCTAAGTGTCATTGAAAGGGTTAATCAAGTCTCTCAGTATGATTGTTGTGCTCTAAGTAGCTAGTCTTTTGAGACAGTCACACTGTTTAGTAGTTTGAGTACTTGTTCATTGGGTGTCTTTGTTGTCTATCTCTTAGAGAGGGCATAGAAATTTGTCTTCCAATAGTATGGCTGTGAAATATAGAAAGAAGTTTCGTATATGATACAATTGATAAACTGACATATTGTAATGTTTTGTTATTCTTCAGAAGTCAGACTCAGGAACTTTTTACTTGTGTCTGAAGAGACTGATAATTCAAACACTTTCTTTGCAGGTGGATAATCTCCGCTTTAATCGAGCCTCTTTACTGAATGTAGGCTTCTTAGAGTCGGGCATTGACTGTGATTACATTGCAATGCATGATGTTGACCTCTTGCCCATGAATGCAGCATTAACCTATGAATTTCCTTATGATGGTCCGTATCACGTTGCTGCTCCACACTTGCATCCGAGATATCATTACCCTACTTTTATTGGTGGTATTCTACTCATTAGAAGGTAAATGTTTTTAGTGATCTAAACTAATACATAATTAGATTTTATTTTGGGTAGAAAGATAAAAGTCAACCCCTAGTACCACTCCTTTGTCAGCCTGTTGGCTTGGTGTTTTTTATCCCAGCTTTAAAACATGGATTAAAACAGAATTTGCATATCTATACATTTGGTCACCCCTATGTAAATGGGAATGGATTTAATGATAATAGGTAGATAAATGGTTAGATAGAGAGATAAAATGGTAATAGATAATAGATATGGTAAATCAGTTGAGAGAAAAAGCTTTACTTGTTTTGTTCAGCAACCTTGAACATACTTTTTAAACAGCAGAAATGTGTGAAATCATATAGCATCTAAATCTAATTTGCTTCTTTCGGGTATCTTGGGGGTATCCATGGCTTTCCTTTTCTTGGATGAACACTGTTGTATGAATCATTGTGTGCTACTTAGGTATATGCATCATGGAGTAAGGATTATGTGGTAATGCAGTTAATTGAGAATGATATTGCCTGTAAGGTGAATATTTTCTACACTAAATATGTCTCTTTTTACAGAGAACACTTTCGCAAGGTAGATGGACTAAGCAATAAGTACTGGGGTTGGGGGCTAGAAGATGATGAGTTTTATGCTCGGCTTAAGGAAGCAAAACTTGATATATTTCGTCCAGGAAATCTCACCTCAGGCACAAAACATACATTCAGGTAAGAAGTTTCCCATGAGATAGTTTCAAAATATCATAACTGAAATTAAGTAATGACCATTAGCAGTAATATGATAAGAGAATTTTCATAGATCATATTAATTGACTAGTCAAAATAGTAGCTACATGAAGAACCTTGCAGACAACAAAGTGATTCTCCATAAACCCATTCTGATTTAGGAGATCCCTGACCAGGTATATCTTTACTAACCAAGCCCCAAGTCATCTTATTCCGTTCATCTACTCTTATACCATAAAAGTATTTTTTTTTTTTTTTTTACATCTTTTTTTTTTAGAAGCAATTTATGTTTTGTTTCATGTTTTGTCTTTAGGTTATTCCATCCTATCACCTTTCAAAGAACTGTTCTCAATCCACATCATCGATTTGTTTAAAAAACTTAAAGGTTGCGATCAGGTCAAAAAAAAAAACCCCCCCCCCCACTTCTTTCTTCCAATATGGGCAAATATAAGGTCGTTAGTCTTTCCATGTTACTTGCCCTCTTATTTCAGGTACTATCTTTGTTGTTCTCCTCTGAACCTTCTCTATTAATTTTTTGTGCTTCTTTAGATGTTTTGACCAAACTTTAGAATTGTATTCTAGTTTTGGCCTTTAAGACCAATGTAGTGTATAAACAGCTTGCTGAAAATTTTCTAATCCATATACGAAATCTGTTCAGTGGCAAAATCTCATTGTAAGTTTCATAGTTCTTCAACCATTATCTCTTTCTGTAATATCGGAACTCATAACTCAACTAAGTTTTTGGTTGCTTTTCTTTATAGTTATGTGGACAGGAAAAACCTCCATATCAATCTAACCATTGCACCACTTGCAGCATCATATTGCAGAAAATTTATTCTGTCAGTTTCTTTGATATAACCTTTATGAATTCTGCATTTGATAGTTTTTTGGTTTACTATGTAATGCAAGGTGCATGTATGAGTAGGCAATGTGTTCCTCAACAAGAAGGATGATTCCATCAGTTCCTCATTTATCATGATACATTACAGTTGGCACATTTCACCAGCCATCTTTGTTACTTGTGATCTGTAATGTTGGAAAAACTTGCTTCGATTTTAGAATGATTGGAATGTGAAGGTGAAGATTTGATATGACATAGACTCCTTTGCTTGATGTCAGTCTTCATAAAGATGCTTTTTGGTCTTCAGATACATTGAATTTAGCTGAATATTAAAGGCCATGTCAATTTCTAATGATTACATTGTATTTATTTTACTTAACAAACTTGCATACACATTTCATATGAACTGATTTGTTTTAGTAAAATTCCATTTTTGTTACTTTTTTCCCAGATTCTATTTCCACCCCCAAATTTGCCCATTCCAATCCTCAAGAAAGAAAATCAGCTGATGGTGTAATTACCTTCAATCCCATATCTTCAACCATTCTCTCTTTATTTTGATGTTTCTTATCATTCTTGGCTCACTTCTACACATTTTTTTTTTCAATGCAGTGATATATATATAATGCATAAGGCTGTTCATATTTGTTGTAGAGTACTGATTGCTACTAAGATATTTGAGAAATGAAGATTGTGATGACTGGAATCATAAGAATAAGTAATGATTATGAATGTATTTTACAGGCACATTCATGACAGGCAGATACGTAGACGTGATATGATCAAATGTTACAACCAGCAAGAGATAACAAGACATCGTGATCGACAGACTGGACTTTCCTCTGTTCGATATCAGGTCCAAAGCAAAATAGAGGCAAGTATGAATCCATACATCTTGACATTGTTAGTTCTTGATTATATTATTTTGTAACCATAGGGCCCCTTTTATGAGGCTGCTGCAGTTTTGATATTGCTCCATATTGAAGTAGGATAAGGAGAGCTTTTCTGGGGCAAAAAAGTCCTTGATGATGCAGTGCTCCCTTTTTCATTTTAACCCACACTGGTCTGTAGGTCACTTTCTTACACTCTTTCACATTCCCACAATGGTAGTGCTACCCTTCCTTACCTTTTGCTTTCACATCAACCTTTGACTTTACCCCTATGACATTCCCTTGAGCTTTGTGTCACTCAGAACCAGAACACACAAGTTACATCCACATGCACTAAGACACCCCATGGAAGGGACAGACCAGTTTCCTTTTCTTTCAAACAAAATTGTTTAATATAATCATGGAGCATGACTTTTGTAATAAGTGTTTTTTTCTTTTCAGATAACAATTCAGGGTTCTCCTTTGACAGTTCTGAATGTTGTCCTAGAATGTGACAGGTTTGTAACTCCTTGGTGTGATTGCACTGAAAATATTGGAAATACACCTAAGACGCCACATGATTTTAAGAAAACTGAAGATGTAATTGTACCTAAGCTGAACCGAAAAAAGCATTTAAGTCAAGATGGGTAGAATGATATATGTTTTTTTCTGTTTGAGATATTTATCATAGATTTATTGTTGCAGTTTCCTTGTTCTCATTAGATTGTATTGTGAAATTTGATTTTTGATACTAGCTGTGACAGTGCATCTATGCATGCTTACAGCTTCTTCAAACATGAAGGTACACTCAGGTGTCTTAAATCTGGCAACCTTGGGAGCAAATAGTTGTCAGATTGTGAAATTTTCCATTTCATAGGTATTGGTATTTCCAAGGGGACACACTATAGGATCGAATATAAAGTAGGACTACCTGTCGAGTTTTATTTTTCCAATATATCAGTGTACATAAGCATTAAACAACATTACAATGTTAGTTATATACTGTACTTGCTGGAAATTCTTCCATGTTTACAATTCCAAAATACATAATATAGACAAAGATTACGTAGAAGTTGAAGTGCTTGGGATGACATCAGACCTAGTTAGGGTTGAGGATGAATATATGTTAGGATCATTAAAACTCAGCTCAGGCTTGGAGATGAGGGGCCTGGCAAAGGGGTTGGAGTTGCTGCACCTGGGCATGTACTGTGCTTTGGAACCCTCTTGAACAGTTCTTACAGTGTCACTTGTTTCATATAATTAACTATGCTTAGTGATTCAGAAACAAAGTAAGCAGTGGACTGTGGTAGTGTGTGGATCCCTAAGCAATAGAGGTGTGTATTCCACTGACAGAAGTGCCATATCACCGAGAACTAGTTCCCTTCAAGTGCTGAATTATTGGAGTTGTCAAAGTGGTGATTGCTGATAAACATCTGTGGTTGTTTCCATATGTCAGGGGCTGAATACTTCCTGCTGGGAAGTTTCCTCACAGCAAATAAGCTTTACCAGAACTGTGAGTGTAGAATGCTGGACTGGAGATGTTAGAGTGTAGTTCCTACAACATTTCATGGCTAGTAGCTTGACGTGAATTTCTCTTTGCAAGATCACATACAGCTTTATCTATTGTGCATTGCTTTGCATCAGGCTTCTTTTATGATTTTTGTAGTTTAAGGTTTTAATTGAAGTATTAAGTCTACCTCAGACCCATCCATTTTTGAGAGCTTTAGGGTTTGGGGCTGGGATCTCAAGTTATACAGACTGATTTCCTCAGAGGGTGTTTATTGTTTTGAATGAAAGCAGTAAACTTACAGCCACTTTTGTGAAGATCTGCTGGATCAGATAGGTGAGTAGAATTGGAGAGGAATGAGTGGTTATGGAAAGAGGATTAAAGAAATAGACCTTCTTACAAATGAATGTTTAGACTGGTTAAGCGTTAATGGAAGCTTTAACCCAGTTACTGTGGCAGGTTTGAAACGAAGTTACCTACCTGTGCAACACTGTTAAAAAAAATCAACAGTGTTGGTCAGCATTACCGATACAATAATGGATTTATCAGTATTGTGAAATTTTATTTATGAGCCGCCAGACATGAAGTTTTAGGGCAGACAAAAGACTTATCCCTGTGTGGTGTATCGCATACAAATATCTTTTTTTTTAGTGTATGGTACATGCAGGAAATATGTGGCTTTATTCTTTCTCCCCTATTCCCAAGGATAATTTGTATACTTCTTCATACATGTTTGCCATTTCCCACACAAGTGAGCTAGCATCAAGGACAGATGACAGAGCCTTAAAGGGAAAGATCTTCACCCGACTCCTTGCTCTGTTCTTTCATTTGGAAAGTAATACAGGAAGGGAGGATTTCCAGACACCTGCTCCTGTCCCTCTTAGTCACCTTCTACGACACGCAGGGAATACTTGGGCAGAATTCTTTTTCCGTATCCCCATGGATAGAAGAATGTAGAGAAAAAGATTGTGAGCAAATGAGGCCGAAGATGCAGTAAGGTGAAAGGTTTGGAGGGGATAGAGTGAATTGGAATGATGTGGTATACTGGGGTTGGTGTGCTTTCAGTGGACTGAAGCAGAGCATGTGAAGCATTTGTTTTAAACTATAGAAAGGTCTTTGGAGCCTGGTTGTGTTAGGGAGCTGTGATTTTGGTGCAATACACATGACAGCTGAAGAATGGATGTGAGAGGATGTGGCCTTTCTTCGTCCGTTTCCTGTGCTACCTTGCTAATGTGGGAAACGACAATCAAGAATGAAAAAAGAAATATAGAGACAGTGTAAACAAATGTGGCCTTTTTTGTCTGTTTTCCTGGTGCTACTTTGCTGAAGTAGGGGGTAGCAATGCTGCTTCCTGTGGGGTGGGAAGCGCCAGGAATGAATAAAGGTAAGAGAGTATGTACATATGTATATGTGTACATGTATGTATGTGTATATGTTATGTATATGTATGCATGTGTGCATGTATGGGCATTTATGTATATATATGTGTATATGAGTGGATAGGGGCCATTCTTTGTCTGTTTCCTAGCGCTACCTCGCTGACAAGGGAAACATCCATTACATATGATAAAATGATATCTTTTATGCATTTTTGCCATTTCCCACATCAGTGAGGTAGCCCTAAGAACAGAGGACTGAACCTTAGAGAGAATATCCTCACTTGGCCCTCTTCTCTGTTCCTTCTTTTGGAAAATTAAAACAGGAGGGGAGGATTTCCAGCCCCCCTCTCCCTCGTCTTTTAGTTGCCTTCTGCAACACACAGGGAGTATGTGAGAAATATTCTTTCTTCCCTATCCCCAGGGATAGTATGTTTTTAATTTTTATTATATGTATATATATAGAAGAGGGCTCCTGCCTATATATATATTACTTTTTTAAACAAAGTGGAAGATATCACAGATGAATACAGATGATAGTATTCTCTTTACTGAATCTGGATAGAATAGTGGGGCTTTTTGATAATGTATGCAGGAGAGGAATGGGCAAAGTTAATTTGAGTAGGAGTACAACTTTAGTTTTTAGAGAGAGTAGGTATGTCACAGTCTGAATGGCGATAAAAACTGAAAGTTGTAGATGAGGATATGGAAATGAAATTTAGTGAGGAGGGGAGTTGAAAAGTTGAGTTTAGATTGAAAGTTTAGATATAAGGTTATGAAACTGAAGTTGTATACATAGATGAAGACGTAACAAATTAGAGCATTGTTGATCAGTTTGTGGTATAATTGGAATCCGGAGGATAGATAAAGATTGATGTGAGAAGGGTAAGTTATGAAAGACTTTTAGATGAAAGTCATTAAAGGTTTATGAGATAGTTTGGCCGAGAAGACATATGGTAGCACAATTAAAGATGTAAGAGGAAGACTGAGGAAGAGGTGGATGAATGAAGGAAAAGAATTGAGTAGCACCAGTCAGATAAGAATATTAAAGGAATGATTCAGGATTGGATGCAATGAAGGGATTTTTATGTAGAAGTGGTTTGAATGGAGACTTGGAGTTTGGAAGGTTAAAAAAAAAAGCTGATACTAGTTTGGAGAATTGTTTAACACACTGAACATGAGTCAAGGGTGTATGTGAGTGAACTGATAGATTAAATGCACTTATCCACCATGCCATTAAGATTGGATTTAATGATAATTGATTGCAATGTTCAATTTAGAATTTAAACTTGTAACATGCACTGGAATTGGATTTTGGAATATATGAGTTGTTGACCATGAAGATACCTGAAAGAAGTATGAACTGTAAAGCTTGGAAAATCATGTTCTTTTGGCATTTAATGTGAAATAGTTAGATATGTGACATGAAAGGAGGACTTTTTTGTAAGATTTTTTTTTGTATGACACATTCCTTTATCATTGCTCATAATAGGCTGGGGTTGCAATTTTCCAGTGGTATTGTAAGACGATCTATTTATTTTTATACATTTAAGTTGAAGGTAGAGAATATATTTAGCAATGTAAAAGTACCAGTCACATATTCTACGATAACTTTCTTGTTACTGTAAGCACACAGCTTTCAGTAAATTTTATAGTGTGACGCTGTCTCTCTATCCATCCTTCAATCTCAGTTCATCTGCTTGTCAGGTTGATGTGTCTGTTAACTTAAGGTGTTATTTGCTAACTATGAAATCATCGAAGGATGTTTTCCGAATTGTGCCATTTACTGTGTGCAAGATATGCTTGATGCAGAAAAATCATATGAATTGTGTCTTAATTTTCTTATTGCAGTGATGAAACCTTTGTAAAGGTAGTTGACAATTTCTTTGTACTTGAATAAATATCAGATTGGAATATATTTATGAAAAGTCTTATAAATATTGTCCTTTAGAATATACTTATGAAAAGTCTTATGAATATTGTCTGTTTCCTAGCTATACCTCACTGACATGGGAAACAGCGATTAAGTATAATAATATTATAAAAATATAGATATATTATCCCTGGGGATAGGGGCCAAATGAGGATTTTCCCTCTTAGGCTCTGTCCTCTGTTCCTAACGCTACCTCGCTAATTCGGGAAATGGCGAATATGTTTGAAAAAATATATATAGATATCTTTTTCTTTCTGGCTTTTATACTATTCGCCATTTCCTGCGTTAGCGAGGTAGCGTTAAGAACAGAGGACTGGGCCTTTGAGGGAATATCCTGTATATATATGTATTTATATCTTGCATATGTTTCCATTTAAAATATAGAATATCTTGCATAGTTTACATGCACATGAATATAAAGGTAGACTAAAAGAGTATGGGAATAGATAGACTCTAAAAGAGTATGGGAATTTTTACAAAAGATGCTTACACACAGTTTCTGACAAATTGTGTAATACATTTATGCTTGTAAACTTTTCTGTTTTTGAAATGAATGATAAGACCTAATCTGATGATAAGACATACATACTGTAACTGCCTAATTTTCCAACCTGATGTTGTAGCTAATGCTCCCACCTGATATTCCTACCCCTTACTTTTACCTAACGTTTCTACCTAATGCTCCTGTCCAATGTTCCTATCTACTTCTACTTGTTGCTCCTGCCATTTTTCCAAAAGGTAGGGCTAGTGCATAGCGCTTACTTTAGAAAAATGTATTTTTATGAATATTAAGTTTTGAGAGTTAAGTGTTCTGTGTGACAAGGAAAGATTGTTTCAGGACAGAATAAAAGCAGTCCATATGTGAATGAGGTAGAAAGAAAAGACAACTACCTGGTTTAGAAGAGGGCATCATGACAAACATTGATATTTTACGAGACCGTAACTTGTAATAAGTTTTAAGAGCAAGCTTTAGCATTTTTTTTTTTTTGCAAGGAAGGGGACATTAAAAAGGACTCAATTTCTGAAGATGGTTCTAATGACATTGCTGTTAAGGTGAGGACCACGTTAACAGCTAAATAAGCTCAAAGAATAATTGGGGAGAAGAGTCATTCGGTGATGTTAACATATTTGTTACTCTTTTTCTAAAAAACCCTCTGGTTTCAGCTTTCAGTAGTATTACTGCATTCTGAATGTGAATTAACGGTTCATTAAAAACCCCGTTGGACACCATCTTATACATTAGGGCAGAATTTAATGATCTTAAGTTACACTAGCTCAAGTTAAATTCTTTGTAGTTGTATTGGATAAGTTAGCTGAAATTACGAATAAAGTACGTATGATATATTTGAAGGTGTCGACGCTGGAACCCATTATAGTTGCTTTGACATGATTGTGATGCAAGCAAAGTTCATTTGGGCGCTGACCACGAAATTGGATAAATATGGTATGAATATATTATTTCTGTGAACATTACGAAAATTTTAAGTTGAGATATCTATAATGTATTTTGGATGGTTTTCTGTTTGTCCCCATAATCCATGAAAGGTAAAGTCAGGGGCTGTAAGGTTTTTCCGAACGTAGTTGTGCACATAATCCATAACCAATATTCGCTGAAATTCAACAATTTCGACAAATTTCGTCGTTTTGAAAATCAGTGATAATGAATCAGGTAAAAATCTGACGAATAGGAGGTCCTGAAAACAAGTGTTAAGGAATCGTCTGCAGTCCCATTTTTTTTTTTGTGTGTGTGTGTGTGTGTGTGTTGTACTGCTTTTGAAATAGTCTAATTCTGAGTACTCTTTACTCATAAAACATGTACTTTTCAATGCGAGTTTAATCAGGTGTAAAAGTTAGATAAGAAAAACTTTTTCTGTACGGTTCTCCACAAAGGCAAAAACTTTGTAAAAGAAATTAGGGTCGTACTCTCTGTCATGTCCGTATCCTCGGGTACTCACCTCTGGCAACCGTGCGCATAGGCCAGTTCGTTTTTAATTTTGTGGTGTTCCACGTAATTCTGTGCTTCTATTAGTGGACGCCATTTCTCTGTCACAAGTGGATGCATGGATCAGACTTGAACGGTAGGTGTTATAAGAGGTTACATCTGAATAAGAGGTATATGGGAGACATTTCATAGGTAATGCCCTAATGAAAGGTTGTAAGATTGGATTCATGGGTATTTTTCAGTATATCGTAAGTACGCAGATTCCATGTAATTGAGGGGACTGTATCGTCTACTGATGGCACTGATTACAGTACAGTAATATGGATTTTAGCATTTGATGTATTTACGAATAACATTCTTGTGGTGGTTGAATTGTTCTGTGCATTTAACTTGTTAGGAATGGCCCACTGTATATTTTTCTTTCATGTCGTTTATAGATTCATTTTGTTCAATGTATTTTGCATGTATTATCAATTGGTATAGCAGTAGGATGCCACAGGTAGATGGAAAGTTTGGTTTGCTACTGTTTGGTAGATTTTGATCGTGAAAGCAGTTTTCATGTTTGTTTTTCGTCAAAATCTATCAAAGCAGTTTTCATGTTTGTTTTTCGTCAAAATCTATCAAGGAGAAAACGCGTTGTTCTCATTATGTTAAATTACCATTTATTAGGTAATGATGTAGTTTTAACAATTTTTATTGACAACGTAAACGTAACAATGAAATTACTTAACAGCGAAGTTAATCATGTCGTTAACCAAACCTAATTATAATCTTGTAGGATATGATATTAACGTTGCAGTTTTTTTTCTTCTTTTTAAGGTATTATATTTCAATAATTTGGGTTATGTTTTTTTGTTCTGTTCATGCATTTCCGTGACTCACGCTCATTCGTTTTTAAACATGAAGCAAGTTGTAGAGTTGTTTGATGTCATAACACTGCGGTGCTCTGTCTCGTGTGTGTATATATCATGTGATTGTCAGTAAGGTAGGAGACTTTATGCTTGGAAATGCAGTAATGCGCATAGATACACCAGCATGGATACACCAGTCTACCTACATTAAACACTTGGGCAAATTCCGTTGGGTTACGCTAGGTCATAAACATAGTAACAATCGCGAGGCAGTAAGCAATTATCGTATATTATCTCTTAGAGTAAAATTTGCTTGAAATGAGTTCAAGTGGGTAGACTGTGCATTCTTGGGACGTGTGATTTACTAACGTTGCATAGTCGTGTCGTAAACTTCAACATTAAACGCATGTGAGACTCGCTGACGTCAGGTTTCTACTTCTCAAGTTAATCTTGAGCGCAGCGGTGCAACCCTTGTGTACTCCTGTGTTTTAAAAACCTCTGGGTGTGATGGGATAAAGTCTGGCGAGGTCGTGTTACCCAAAAGGAGTTCATGTAATGTGATTTTTATTGTGTCTTTAAGGTGAAGCTTCTATTATGATGATAAGCGTTGAAGACCTAGTTGAAATTGTCGGGGGTAATTCGCATTGTGGGCAATGGGTCTCTCGCGTCTTAGGAAAGTGGAACAAATGATCATAAAGATGGGCAGGACTGGACTGATGTGGGACTTTCTGACATTATGAGTCTCTTCCCAGTACAAGAAAATTTACCGAACAAGAGCTTTAGACCTTAGAAACAAAAATTATGGTTTAGACATTCGGATAAGGTGAAATTGTTTCTATGTTTAGATGTAATTTTTGCCTTTTAATTACTGGCATTGTAGGAACAGATGGGCGATGGCAGCGGGTACACGACCCCTGACAGTCTGTATACTTTAACATTGTCTGGGACCTTTTTATTCGATCGAATATCGGTTAATATTATCAGCCACGGTCGGTTTATAATGGATATATATATATATATTTTTCAACCCTCGGTAATACGTATCGATCAGAATTTCATGTAGGTTTTCTTATACGATAACGAAACATAGGTCGGGCAATATTAGTTTGATTTTTGAATAATGGTAATATAGGAGTTAGTAGAATCCCATCGTATTTAGCCTCTGAGGTAATGTCTTGCATCACTCGTTTCCCAACAAAGTTTAATCTGGACTTGCGTATCCTGTGTGTTGATGATTTCATCTGGTAAAGGTGGACCAAATTATATTTAGAATTACCACTTGGGGGAATGCTTGAACCCACCATGACGAACTTCACAAGATTTTGGACGGGTTCAGGTGCGTTCTCAGATGGTTCGTTATGAACTCGTTTTTTTAAAGCAGATCTCTTTTGAAATCCAAACGTTTAGCAGATCCCGGGTTTGGAAGACGCTAATTAGTTTTCTTTCAGAGAGCGGCGACAAGGCTTAAGATTTTTACCCCTGGACTGGTTATCCCGGCTACAGGGGTCATGTTACTATGGTCATTTGGGTTGACGTTGGTCGCAGGGTCGTTGTGGCTGCCGAGGAATGCTGACTGAATATGAGCAACCTTCCGTTGCGTTGAAGGACGCGTCTCTCATATGTTTTTAAAAGTTGCGCTGGAATTTAAACGGCGAGGTTGAACTGGCGTTTCCCATGCGTCATTCTGGTCGTGGCGACACGCCACAATTTTTGTCCGTGTGTTTTTCAAGTTTTGAACCAAACGGCCTTGTGGCGTGAGATGTCTGCAGAACCTGAAGTGGAAAGTACTACAGAATGTGGAGGATCCGTAAACATAACAGGCGAAAGAATGGGTGGTAGGATTAGGTAATATAAGTTTACAGTGAGGTGCCATTAACTTTGGTTTCCCCCCAACCCCGCTTGGGCCATATGTGTGTGAGTGGGTTGTTTGTGGTCGTAGAATTATCTTCGCCCGTGGAAGGCGTCATTTATTTGGCAGTTTGATAGGCTTAAGAAAGCTTGCAGCAAATAGCTGACCGAACAACCGAACCAATATTTGTTGTACTCGTGTGTATTTGTTAAGTTTTGGCTGCCGTAGAACGTTGTATTTCCAGCAAGTTTCTTCTGTAAGGTCACATTGGTTCATGCGGTGGGCGGTCCGAACCGTGATTAGTTAACTTGTCAGGCGATATACGGGCAAAGGTCAGTCGAGGTCATGTGGGTGTACTGTATGACTTCGGGCTCTCCCTGGACCCACACACGAGGACAAGTGTATCCCTGTGATAAACCTTGAGCACTCCTGTACGACCTCTTGGTATGTTGGCACCACGACCTTTGGTTTTAGGATCAGGTCTTAGGTTTTGCCAGCATTTTTCCCCCCAGCCGTCTCAAGAAGGGGTTAATGAGATGTTCAACACAGTCCACACTTACCACTTCAGAACTTCTTCCCGCTAGCTTATGCAGATTTCTCCCCCCTGTAAATTACCAAGGCTTTTATTTCCCAGTACATCGAAAAAGTGCTACAAGGATAGATGATTAGGTCACAGCGCAGGGTAGGTGGAGGCAGGCATGGAGCATTCAGTGGGTGCAGTAATATGACAGGAAGGCCCGAGTGGGGTCCATGGACCAAAGAGGGTCGTTGTCCCATCGGAAATGGGAGCAATGATGTTGGCATGGATGATAATGGTGAAGGGGGTCAGAGAATACTCGTGATACAAAATACTTGATATGAAATACACTGTGGGAGGGAATTACACGCTTATTGGTTGCGACTGCATATACTTGACAGTTCCACGAAACAGGATATAACTCGTCATAGAAATCCTTGGACATAGTCGACTGATATGGTCAAATGCATGAGTATCATTGACATGGCGGTAGTGCCCTAGTGACGTCCCGAAATCATTGATTGGAGGATTTCAGGCAACATGGAGTACGATTAAGTGATTAACAATTACAGAGGTGAGCCGACACTTTGAATGCACCGGTCAAGATTCTGTGTAACTTGCCGGACATACCTGATTGTGACTGTATCACACTTCGTGGTACAAGTGTCTATGTTAACCATATTGGTGTTTGCTCCGAGTCGTCGTTTTCTGTTTATTTTACCGCCTGGCGTTTCAGCATCTCTAGATATATGTATTCATTGGGAAAGACGGCGCGAACTACAGGCTCTATTAGACCACTTCTGGTGTGATGATCATGGCGCAAACAGGCACTTTTTAGCGAGTGTAATCAAACACGGTCCATGGTGATCACGTCCAACACATGAGGGGATTCGTAGAAACTGGATATCCTGAGTATTACTTTAGTCACCACAGTAAGGAACGTACGGTGGGGTTGTTCCTTGTAGGGCACTCGCCTGACGGAGGCGTAAAAAGAGCTGGTTTCGAGTCTGTAAATAACAGCATGAGATGGGCACTGGGGCCAACGTTGTACCCCAGCCCCGTGAGGATAGTCGACACAGTGGGTGGTGGTTGGAGCAGTAGCTGTGTTTTGCTTTGTGGAAGTGAGGTGTTACGAAAGAATGTTTGTTCTGGCGTGTACACATCCTGGCCAGCAAATATTATGGCAACAAACCGGATTGCATCAGGGCAGTAACCGTGGCGCCACAGATGAGTGTACAAGGTCGAACAGGAACAACACAGTGGTGTGGTTCTCTGTGCTTCGCTATAATTGAGTGCGGAACGCAGGAAATAAGGAATACTTGTATTTCAGAAATGGAAAAATCAAGCTTCTAGTAACAAAAATGAAATATGTAACTCACATCTAGGGAATGTAAGGAATTAATATTTCACAGAAGCGGAATTTTGAAAGGGCGAAAAATTGCAATAGGTTTAACGAAATAAAATGGCTCCCATTGCGTAAGACTTTATTGTATAATAGTATCCCTTGGTTCAAAGATGTTGGCAGCGTCAATATTTAACCGTAGAAAACAAAATAATACGTTTCTCTGATTTCCTTTGATGTGATGCGTCCCATTTTGGGCACATCATAACTAATACATGAAGCGCGGGAGGCGTTTGTTCAGCACCCATCCACACTCCCTCACAAACATCCTAGTCAGTTTTCCTCACTCCTAGTGTATTCTGTCGACGCGTTAGCTTCGCCTGTGAGTATGAAAGTCACTGTG
Organism: Panulirus ornatus; assembly: GCF_036320965.1. Taxonomy (NCBI): domain Eukaryota; kingdom Metazoa; phylum Arthropoda; class Malacostraca; order Decapoda; family Palinuridae; genus Panulirus; species Panulirus ornatus. The sequence continues at coordinate 19,904,541 of NC_092255.1, read as the reverse complement.
GAACTCAATATTTGTTTTTCATTCAAATGAAATCCGTTGTTTGACGAGACAGTAAGAAGAATTTATGGTTCTTAAAAGTAGATAATTGATCAAGGCTGTTGTCTAACAATTTAAGAGCCAATAGGGGCGGTTATGGGATATCGTTCGACCCCCAACAACCGCTTGTCGGAGGGGAGCGGGAGTAGTGCTGGAGGGTTGTAAGGACCAGCGGCTTAGCTTATGGCGTGTAGCACCGGGAGTGACACCCACCACCACATCAAGAGACAAGATAATGGTGTTGATAAGAGTTGGATCCACCGGCGGAGGGAGAGAGAGAGAGACAAGACTGGATGAGAAGTCGAGATGGCGGTGTAAAGCGAACGCCTCAAATCGATTTGTTTACTTACCCTCGAATCTTTCAGCCGCCACAATATAAGACTAGGATGAAAGGGAGAGAGAGTCGCGCTCAGCACATTGTACGGGAAGCCCCCATCAGCGAAGGTAGGGATTCTTTGATGATGGTGTGTAAAAAACCATTTGTTATGGATACACCAGGACGTATGATTTTTTTTTTTTTTTTATTCTTGTGGAGGGATACGCGCTTGACGAGAGCGGATGTTTTTTGACTGGTACCGTTTAACTGGGAATTGATTATTTGGATGTAAAGAACTGTATGATCAGAGTGGGTAGCTTTGACGTGTATCGGGGAAATATTTGAAATGTTTGTGGAAAAGTTAACTTCAGTACTAGCTGTGGTTATGTTGACGATAGGCCACAGTGTAGACGCTTGACTTTGTCCTGTGCATCGTAAGTGACGAGATAACATTTTTCTGTAGATTTTATGACTGCACTAGGGATGTCTCTCCGGTGGGATACTGCTTGAATTGTACCTGTATATTTTGTGTAATGAGTGTAGCTCTTTATTACTGGTCCCACGGGAATGGTGAATTGTGCTTTTGCTTGGAACTATGGCGTAAGCGGAGTCTGCTTGCTGCTTGTGGTTACGCCGCGAGATACGAGTCACCTCCGGCGAGCTTATCATCGTAGTTATCATCTCGTCTTGAAGCTGTAGAAGCTCCCTGGAGAAGGGGTGTCAGTATTGATAAATAACAGTTAGGAAATGTCGTCATTGATAGTTCCATTGTGTACTATTGCGAGTGGTCATATAAAGATGGTTTCAACTGAGACTACGCGTTTCTTGTAACCACTGAAAATTAGACAGTGGACCTTATTTTTTCCCCTAAAATGAAATGCTGCTTTGTTCTTTACGTAACTTTTGAAGTCAAGTTTTGGGCTGTGTGTGACCCCTTAAATCTTTATCTGAGCATTTTATACCGTATTGGATTTTAATTACGTTGCCATAATAGGCTGCGTTTGAACCTTAGGTTTTTTGGGTTACAGTGGTCGCTGTATTCTAGATTTAGATTCTAGGCTAAAATTTTGGGATTGGAACTGGGAGATCGCTGAAGCTGTAGCTGGAAGTTGTATGTGATTCGGGAACTATAGATTATGTATAGGCTGTGTGTGACCACTTTAGTATTCCTGCTCGGATTTTGTACAAGTGATAGGATAGACCTACGCCTAGTAATCATGAGACACAATGACTTCTCTTATGATTTAGAGAGGTAGCTTGTGGGAAAGAGACTGAACTTTCGAGGGGAAAAAAAAAACACTTGCTCCTGTTTTACTTTTAGTGAAAAGTTGCTCTTGGCGAGGCTGTATCATCACCACTTGGTTGAAGGCAGCAGACTCTCCTGGAAGATCTCGCGCCGTAGGTAGAACTCTTCATTGTAATCTGATCATTGAGTTATAGGTAGTACCAGTTTCTGGCCACAGAAAGCTGGGGTATGTCTACATTAGACTGAATTGTCTTGTGGGCTCTATGTTTACACTAACCTCTTCTGTGGGTTGTATGCTATACTGAGCTCTTCTATATTGTGGGTTGTATGCCTGCACCAACCTCGTATTTCATGAGGTGCAATCCTTCACTGAGCTTTATGGTGTGTTGTGTCTACACTGAATCCTCATTTGGAGGTTTAGCATGTTGGTTGGTATGGCTATAGATCGATAGATAACTTCTGATTTTAGTGTATGTTTAACAGGGTCTTTTGTGTGGTATTTCTATAAGCTGTCAGTTTTTGTCTTTTTCACTGCTTTTATTGTCGTCTTTTGTGGATCATTGAAGGTTCTAAGACTCCAAAAGGAATCCTCCTTCTCCTGCCACTGGAAGTAGAGCAGCCTTTTCATCGGCTGAAGGAGCCAGTAGAAGGTCTTGTGTATAGTTCAGTGGGTTGTCTTTACCATAGTTAAATTTCATCGACTTGTAGGAGAAATTAAATATAATTCATATATTTGAACATTTATTTTTTTGAAATCTTTTCACTGGTAGGGCAGGTATATAAGCCTTCTCCAGTAGTTTCTAGATAATAAATACAAAGTCATGATTTGCACTAAATCATGTACAATAAATACAATTTTCTGGATTCAGACCAAAAAATAATTAAAAATTAAAAACATGAAGTAAACCTAATTTTAAGAAGACTAGATTTTTTTCGTTTTCAGGCTGTAAACATAAAAGATACGAGATTGTCGTGTATGTATACACTTTTATATACGCATCTCCCAACGCTTGACTGAGCAGACTTGTATCATGTTCAGTGATGGCGTCCGGTACTCTCAAACATTCACTCGCATTTGCTCCCTCCCACGCCTGGGTGATGCGTGGGAGGGGCTCCACCGTTGTCTTTGTGGGGCATTTGCTCTACCCGACATCGCTGGGGGGGGTTTGGGGGGGGTTTAGAAACAATTCTAGTGGCACAAGAACGAAGTTTTATTCTCTGGAGACTAAAACCTAACATGAAAAATGATAAAATTTGTCTTTGTACTACAAAAAATGTTTGTTATAAATAGTATTTAAAGTTTATTGGCATAAATCATGATTATTATTTATTTATATACATATACATAATATATATATATATATATATATATATATATATATATATATATATATATATATATATATATATATAAACTATTTGATGGAGAAAACTGAGCCAAATGAGCGAGGTGGCGGTATCCCGCAGCTACCCGGGACTACCACCTCTACTCCCTGAGTGCAAGACGCCGAAATGACACGTCACTACTTCCGTTCTAATGCAACTGAACTGCACTTCTATATATTTTTTTTCCCTAATTTTACTCTAGTGATAGAAATGCTTTATGCAAAGTCCACTCACCACTGGCAAAACTCACAACATTAAATACACACACATCAGATCCCTTACAAATCGCCCTGATTGAGTAAAGGCATCTAAGTACAATAGGGAGGAGCCTCGCTTTTATTAACGAAGCCACGAAAACGGGTAACCGCCACACCTGATTCTCTCTTTCTCTCTATAGATATTTTTTTTTTTATGTATTTCTATAGTTTTATATTTGGTCCTTCAGTCACCCCCAGTTTTAACTCGGCAACATTTCCAGGATGCGGCTATGTTGACGAGGTAGATTATGGTGACCATATATATATATATATATATATATATATATATATATATATATATATAATATATATATATATATATATATATATATATATATATATATATATATATATATATATATGACTCCCATGACTGTTTGTTACTCCGTGTGAACTTTGTGAACCGCTGGAATGATCTATCTTAACTTCATTACATGATACCTAAGAGGCTATTACCAGATTGATTATCCACCACTACAAGTCTACAGGAAGGCAGCCAGTCAGAAATATCCTGGCTGGGCTGGTAATGTATGTATGTATGTACAAGATGGCTCCACAGAACGTTAATCACCAACCACGTCTCATCTATAAAGTGCCCCCGAAAATGGCGGATGAAAAATCTGGAATGCGAGTAGTGACTGTGGAAAATGTGCTTCGAGAAAGAAAAAAGAAGGAAAAAAAAAAGGACCCCTGATCGAAGCACAGATTCGCTATTCGCATCACCAAGTTGAAGACTGAAGGAGACTTATCACATTTTAACTTGTCAGAAACAGTGAAAGGCTCCTGATAAGGCAATGCAGTACTTTCTCCTCACGTACATGAGACACAGGAAAACTAGTTATACTTGAACGTATATGATGAATCACTAGTGATAAACAAACTAGTTAAGGCATAGGTACACATTTACTGTACTAATACTGCGCTGTCAGAACTACCCACCCCCCACCATACAAGGACTAGGTCACCGCCTTGCTGGGGGAGGGAGCATCTGGGCAGGCCCAAGGGTCCGCTCTCCTGTTTACGTCAAGTTTCCCTGACCAAACAGTTTCCGTTACAGCGTCTGCGCACACAGAGCTTGAGCGTCCTCCTCCCAGACCTGCTACACATCTCTCTCTCTCTCTCTACACCACAGACATTCATGTTATCACTGACCTTACTAAAGTAGTAACATAGAGACACTTTGTTAACACAAGATTTTTTTTCTGACTTTCCTTTCTCACAACCTTCATTGTACAGAATATCTAAGATTTGTTAAGTTGGTGAACTTAGGGAATAAGATATGAAAAAAATATATTTATATAACGTGGAAGTCCAAGGGCTTCGAGAGTTCGTAAAGCCCCTTAACAGTAAACTTTGATTAACAATGTTGCAGAACACACTGACGTGCAACACAATACCATTACACTCGGCCAAGCCAGACACGCTCACTTTTCCCCCCTCTACTAATGCATATATAGACTCAATACATTTGACCCTGATTTTGATTATGTTAACGACGTTTACAAACTAAGGACCACTTGTTCAGTGCGCATTCTTTTGGCTGTGCTTGCATCGTCTGCTTCTCCTCCCCTCAAGTCCCTCTCTCTGCAGTGACACCTCTTCGAAGACTTCAGTGTGACGTCGTCACCATCAAACAGCATACTGGCAGTGCGTATGTTGTTATGAATGACGAGGTCGTCTCCTGCGGCTGCCTCCCGTCTTCCCACCTCTTCACCAAGCTTGACTTCCAAGTCGTCAATAAAGAGCGTATTCAGCCGATGTGACTGGAGACCGTCGCGCAGACGGTGGTCGACGGGTGCGAGGTGGTGGTGGTGGTGGTCGTTGGTCGGACGACCCTGGTCTCCTCCTCCTCCTCCCTCCATGCGCCTCCAGCAGCCGCACTGCCCTCCCGACCCAGCGCTGGCCTCCACCACGCCCGGACCGAAGCTACCCAGGCCCATACCCAGGGCCATTTCCTTGTGTCTGCTCAGCGCGGGCGGCTGTCATACCTGGCAGGCGTTGGGGACCTTTTTGACCTCCTGCCGCTGCCACTGACATTGGTGGCAGGGTTTGCAGTCCGCCTCGGTCTTGTTGGCCTGGAGGGCTGTCTCCCACTCCACTAACTGACCCATGAAGTTCAGGTTGGGGGAGATGATGAGGCGCCGCGCCTTCACGTACTTGTAGGAGTCGACCATGGTCATGCGCGTGTGTTTCATCAGGTAGGCGATGACGATGGTGGGCGAGCGCGATACCCCGGCCTGACAGTGGACCAGCACCCGAGCGCCTGCCTGTCGGGCATCGTCTGCAGAAGAAAACAATGGATGGTTAGCCAACGTTGCGAAAGTCTGGAATTTGAAAAGCAGAACAAACACACACATTTTGTTTTAAAACTACAGCAAGAATATTTTTTCACTCATTAATTTCCACCCTAGATATGAAAGCCACCCATTTCCTACAGGGGTTCCTACCACAATGGACTTCCCCATACAAATGCTAACTGCTATTCAAGCAGCCTTCAGACCAACTGTCCACCAAGGGGGTAGCGGCAGCTATGGGGACAAAGCAATAATTGTTGGGACGCTTTTGTTTCGCGGGGTGAGTCATAGGGAGAGAGGACTATTGTTAGGCCCAAGAACTGGCGACAACCCCACGCCCGGGGAACCCGCGCACACACGCCTACCGGTGGAGACACCACACGCGCCCGGGACCCCTCACGCACGCACGCCTATTGGTCCACCGCTCTAAACTTGCCTCGTGTGGGTTTGTCTTCCATCATCGAAATCGTATATTAATTATTCACGTACTTACGTTAAGGTTCTTTACGACAGCAGTCTGGTGGCTCTGCTCCCGCCTCTTCTTGGCCTTGCTACCCTGCAGTAAGTTACATCCGTTACAAAGGCATGCGGGTAATATTCTCCTGTGACGTGATCGTTAGCTTCACTAAATGTGTCACACCGTCAGACTCGCCAGTAATCAGAGCAAGAGGGTCGGTCGGTTTCCTAACTGAGCCAGATATCAGCCGCAGGGATGTGGACAGATCTCCCCCCGAGTGAATGATTCAGTTAGTGTAATGAAATAAAAGGGAAATCCGCCCACCGGCACGCCGAGAACAGCAGCGGCGCCTCAAGTGTGCGCGTGAAGACTAGGCGTCTTCGGCCGAAGGTGTCGGAAACGTCAAAATGTTTGATTTTGGTCGTAAACTATTTACGACAGGTTACCGAATATTTGTTGTGGTGGGATGATACATTACCGACATATGCTACGGGACATTTACCAGAAATGAAGGTATTTCTTTTTTTTCTCTCTCTCTTCCGTCCACGTTAGGCGGAACAATGCACAATGGAGTGCAACTGTGGCGTGGTTGCACGAGAGCTGAGGGAGGTGGTTTGGTGGGAGATGACGGCGTTGTGTCACGCCAACCTCGCCCTCTCTTACCGTATCCTCGAGTACGACGGTACGACCCTCGAGCACGCCCTCCAGAACGTTTTATACATATATGTACTTAGACACACACACACACACACACACACACACACACACACACACAAGGAAATAGCTATGTGTGTGGCTGTAGGTGGCTGGTGTTGGCATGATGTTTGATGAAGCGTGAGACAGGCAAGCAGGCATGCAGCCGGCCGGCCGACCAGCAGCAGCAGCCTCACACCCCACCATCAACACCACCACAACCCGTCATGTTTACTCTTGACCATCACCACCTCGCCTGCAGCCTAGCCCGGCCCAGACCCCCTCCCTCTCCTCACGTCTGTAGTGTTTGGTCTCGTGCCTGGTGCGGGTACTGTAATTCCGGCTGTACTGTGCACATGGGTGGTGGTGTGGTGGTGGTGGTGTGTAGGGGAGAGGGAGAAGCAGGTGAGCGTGGGGAGGATGACTAAGTGCGTGAGTCACTAATCCGGCCAGCAGGCAGACGGTAGCTGTGTCTGTATGCTGTAATGGCTGGCCCTGCTGTGTCACGTAGGCTGCACCTGTGCTGCGTGGAAGGAATCCCTCCACAGACTCATTCAGCAGCCAGACGCCCTATCACGCGACAGTCACTGTCATGTACGAAATACTTCACGGGAAGTAAACAGCCACGGTTAGTTCAGACCTGCCATCCACAGATAACAGACCGTGAGTTAATGTCCTGACCATCGGTAGGCGCAGGAGGTACGGAAACCAACACTCGCTCCTCCAGCAGTCTTTCACGTGTTGTTCGCGAAGGTAGCTTGAAGCCCTTGAGCACGACGGTACAGGCAGAGATGCGACGTGAAGGCAGAGATGAGTACGCGAGGAGACTGTTTTGTCCGTTACATGGAACCAGATGACGGGCCGAGATGAAGTGAGTGGCATGTGGCCAGACAGTAGGGTAGGGAGGGAGGGTCGCTGCGGTGCGGGCAGGTGTGTGGGATGCTGGAGGAGGTGGGTGTGGTGGAGACGACGAACCGCCAGTCGTCCCCTTCCTACCACTCTTAATGCCGGTTGGCAAACAGGCGGCTCAGATCGGCTCAGGCCGAGGCCTAACAGCACCGACGTGATCTCTCTCTCTCTCTCCCCCTCCATCACCCCTCCCATCTTGTTTCCCCGGGGCGTCGGCCAACACATGGCATAAGCTGTAAACAATGAATGGCTCAGCCAGTCCAGGATTATCAATGACCACAGTCTCACCCCCTCCCCTCCCTCTCGCTTCCCCTCCAGAAATCTCCCCCTTCCATCTCTTTCCCCTCTTCCTCTCCCCTTAACACTGTTTCTCCGGACACCCCAATCCTTCGCGGCCCCCAACCCCCTCCCCTCCCCTCTCATCATCTTCTTCCCTTTCGCTTATGAAAAGATTTCTCTTCCTAACACGAGTTTTCAATTTGGTTACTGCTCGATGGGCGCGCCCGCCCTCTCTCTCTCTAGGGGGTTCCTCCGTCAACACTCCTCAGAAGGCGTCGGACAAAAGACGGCGACGTAACGAGAGAAAGAGAAAATTGATGTGCGAATCAGCAGGGGGAAGTGTTCCCAGCGAAGAGAGAGAAAAAAGGTGGTATCCCATTACTGGCTGCTAATTCTGAAGTCTGTCATATGCAGGTCTCAATTATATCTTGCCCAACCAACGCTCCATTCTCCCTACATGACAAGACCCCGTCCGAAAACGTGCAAGATGACTATGCCGTTGTCATCCACATTACCAGCGCCGGCCAACTCCGAGCCGAGATTCGCGATATTTTCGGTCGAGTAATATCAACGTGGGGGCAAGAGAGTGACTAGGCGAGAGAAAGGTGTGGATACGAGAGGCGGACAATCCCGTGAAGTCATGGCGCAGCAGCGACTCTGCAGCTGCCTCGGCAGAATCGTGAAGCGACCCCGCCCATTCATGAGTCATCTCCTGGAGTCTACCTGTTGCTGGTTCCCCATCGCTGCCTCTCCCCCCACCACCACCACCTCCTCCTCCTCCTCCTTCTTACTCCCACTACACAGCTGCTTATTTACCCTAATCTTCGTACATCAACTTTCAAACTTTGAGTAATAATGTCCTGATAAATTCGTTTGTTATTTGCGGCTTAGGTTATAATAGAAGTTCTTCGGTGATGAAATAAAAGAGGTTCGTGTGTGTGTCTGTGTGAGGCAGGTGGGTGTGAGTGGGGTGGATGGGTAGGTGTCATGGGAACCCTACAGCAACTCATCACACACACCAGGAAACGCTACACACGCGGCAACACCGTCAACTATGTCATGTGGCGGAGGCCGGGCCGGACCACCGCCGCCGCTGGCCACTCCGTGCAGTATGCAGACATAAACCCAGGCTTTGTTACCCCCACACACTGGAAGCCCCCGGCCGTCGCTCGCTGCTGCTACTCCCTCCCTCCCTCCTTCCCAACAACCACCATTCATGACCCGGCCAGCAGCAGCAGGTCCCTACCATGAATGGTGGTGGTGGGGGAGTCGTCCTGGTGGCCACGTACAACTTGCGCGCCATCCTCGCAAAACCCAACCACAGACCATGCCCGGGGAGATGCGCTCTGTGATTATCTTCCAAGCTTACAGCGGCAGCGAGGCCTTCTGATTTAGCAGGAAGCCAGGCGGCGACGAGGACAGATCGTGGAGATAAAACCGCACGCTAACGTTCATGCTGTACAAGATATCGCGGACGGTATCTTGACCGTCAATGAAATAATAGGGGGTCATGGTCTTGCGTGTGTCACAGATGGTGGACCTAACACTTAACCTGGGTCTCACTTTGAAGATATATCTTGGTCTACAGATACAAAGAAAATACGAAGCGCTTATATATTTACACGGAAGCTCGTGTAAAACAAGTTGAAAATGGATGTTTGAGAACCGAGAGGCTTTGTTTAACTTGATCCGCACAATATAAATGTGAAATGAGCGGAAAGATAACGAGATAACTTCTCACTCCACTTGATTATGATGACTTCAAATACTGGTTTCTAGTCCAAAGAGAAATTCCCAGACATCAGAAACATAAAGGCAGAACCTAGGTAGGCGGTGATGACCATTTTTGTTCGCGCTACCCAGCAGGAAGACAATGACTCAAGTTTCTCTCAAAGCTCTGGCGGGCATGTGGACGGTATGTTCCAGGAAGGGCACTGGGGGGAAGAGAGACGGGAGGGGAGGGGAAGGGGTGGGGAGGCGTGGTGGGTGGGTGGGTGGTGGCGGGCGTGGAGGTCCTGAATCGGGCTTGGAAAATCCATGCGCCCGGGGTCAGGCGGGGCGTCATTCCGCGGCTGTTGCTTCACCTTCCCGCGCCGCGCCCGCCACACTCGCTCAGATAAGCGGCCTGCGCCCTTATCCCGGGGAATCCAAAGCGTTGGGGGGGGATGTTTCTGCGGTTGGGGAAAGACACACGAGATGCCAAGTGTTGTGTTGTGTAAAGCCGTGGGATGATATGCCCACTGATGCAACGCAGCTGAAGGGTTTCCCTTGGTAAACAACCTTGTTTATATAACTCGATAATATTCCTTCAAGAATATTCTTATTACTCTGTAAACTTGAACGATCAAGCAGTTCCTTATCTAACCACGACGTGGCGCGTTTCCTAATAGGAAATTTGTGGGATAGTCTTTCTCCATATTAATATTTTGTACTGTAAACGAAAAACAAAATAAGTTGGCTACAGAACTGATGAAGAATACATCTGTAACACGGAGTACTCGACTGTGCAGGGAAGCCACCACCCATGGTCTTCGGAGAGACGATGACATCCAGATAATATATCTATTGTACAAATCAGTGAGCAGCACCCTCCACGGTCTGCCTGTATCTGATACGACTGATAAAAACACAGCGGTATAAAAATACACCTTTGATATCAAGTCTTCGTCTACGTTTTCTTTTAATACTTTGGCGATCCGAAGCGAACGTAAATATTCGTCTACGTTTTCTTTTAATAGTTTGGCGATCCGAAGCGAACGTAAACAGCGTCGTGAATCAAACTTGTCAAACTTATACTCGAAGTCCTCGAACAATAGTGAAGTTGGTGATTCACCTGCTTCTGGCTACACCGTATGTCTTGGGTTCTGGACATGGTGCCCTTTCCCAGGTGGCCGCGCCAAGCATTTCCTCTCATGAGGTCGTGGTCCCGGCCAGCCGCTCTGGTCTATTACTAGACCCGAAGCGACGAAAAATATCCGGGAACATCAACACCTCCTCCTCCCCTTTTGTACAACGGTGCGACCCTTGTGCTCAAACGGTCGTATATGGTCCCTGTCAAGGGGAGGGAAGGGGGAATTAACCCACCTGCCGCCAAGCAACCATCTGCAAATGACAACGTTACATCTGTTTTCAGCTTCGATACCCGAAAAGGTCTCGAGCTTCGGACAGCGCGTTCGTCCGTCCCTTCCTGCTAATTTTGGCGGGCCCCCACCGAAAGCTGACGTCATCTATGGATAAAAGAGGACTTGAACAGGAGGGGTGACGGGGAGGCGGGAGGAGCTCTCTCGTCCACAAGAACCACTAGGGTGAAAGCGGCCGCCTTATCTCCCGCCATAATATATGCAACACTGCACTAAAATCGCGAGGGCCCCTCAATAAACAGCTGAAGATCAGAAGGGAGATTAGCGCTTTGATTCGGCTGAAAACTGCAACTCATCACCGTATCTACATATCTGGTCGTGGTCTGCAAGGGACCCAGTGTGTCGATAGCAAAGCGGGCACGCGTGGGTGGCGGTGGGAGGCATAGGGTGCGCCGCCGTCGTACACGGATGATGAACGACATTTAAATTTGAAATCAGAACTCAAAACGGAGCCGGAGGAGGCGTGTATAGTACCCGTCAACGTAAATATGATGGATTGAATATTACAAATGCGTAATGAAGGCAACTGAACTCATGCCAGATGCTGATATACGACGGGACAAAGGGTAAAGAGGATGTGGTGTTGAAAAGGGAAAGTACGAGACCGTAATCTACAAAGAGAGTTGGCAACACGGCCGCTACGACGTGCACGGAGTCTTCATCTTTAACGCCTCCGCCGCCGCAGGTCTGGCCAGACACACACTGATCTCATTCGACTGAATTATCTACGCTATATATACAAGATGAAGCCAAAGGCCAACCACACACGTTACGACACTGTTACCAGACCGGAATGTTGACCGTGGGTAGAAAATGGCATTCCTTGTTCGCAGACAGTCGTCATACCTGCAAAGTGCACGTTTTTATGCCACACACACACGCCAACTTGCTAACCTTCGCGATTGAAATCTATTGTCGTTCGGACGAGGAAGAAATTAAATATATATATATATATATATATATATATATATATATATATATATATATATATATATATATATATAGTTGCAGCTGAACATAGGAAGTTTGTGTTGAGACTGGACAAAGCCGGCAAGGCCGGTAACCTGTCAACGCTCTTTGAGCCTTCCAGGCGACAGACACAGGAGAGGACGGTGGGTAACATCCCCCCCCCCCTCGTCGCGGGACATGCCCGACGACAGCCCTGGGTTCGACTCGCAGTATGACTCGGTGTTAAGCGGGATGTCCATTGGTCGGGGGTGGGGGGGGGGGGGGGAGTGATGCACTGACCTTTACCTGGTGGTCATCTGGCCGATATTTTGAGGGAGGTGGGTGGGGAAAGGAAATGTGACGATGGAGTGGATGTTAGCTTCCTGGACCACACCAGAGGGGTATAACCCCAGACTTGTTACACAGCCCTACCAGCCACACGGGGTGGGGCAAGACCAACCACCTGCCTTAACTTTGCCCTAGCTGTGGCTTGTGGTTGCCACATCCGCGTAGCTTGCCCTAGCTGTGGCTTGTGGTTGCCACATCTGCGTAGCTTGCCCTAGCTGTGGCTTGTGGTTGCCACATCTGCGTAGCTTGCCCTAGCTGTGGCTTGTGGTTGCCACATCCGCGTAGCTTTGCCCTAGCTGTGGCTTGTGGTTGCCACATCCGCGTAGCTTGCCCTAGCTGTGGCTTGTGGTTGCCACATCTGCGTAGCTTGCCCTAGCTGTGGCTTGTGGTTGCCACATCTGCGTAGCTTGCCCTAGCTGTGGCTTGTGGTTGCCACATCTGCGTAGCTTGCCCTAGTTGTGGCTTGTGGTTGCCACATCTGCCCTAGCTGTGGCTGCCACAGCCGCGAGGTTGGAGGTTTCGTGTTTGCCTGCTGCATGCAGGCGCGGCAGTAGTCACACCAAAACCCCACATTGCATGTATACCCTACTTCACACACACACACATGATGGCGACTCGGCTCGAGCTGCAGCAGGATTTTGGCCCTAAGCCTCACCACATTTCCTCCCCTCCCCCTTCCATAGCAGAGCTTTGTCACTTCCCTCGGCTACCCTACCCTATCCCCTGCCCTCACCCTTCCCTGCCCCACCCCCGTCAGCTGATCGTGGAAGTAGCCAATGTAGAGGCCGATCATTGCGTCATCCGGTCACGCTCCCGCTGCGGGCCCGCCGTGACGTCACTTCCGCCTGTTTACGAGTTTACATTGTGCGGCAACACGGGCGCGCGCGGGGGGGGGCGGCGTACGATGCCACTGTTGTGCGCTGCATGCAGCCTCTCACGTCTCCACCAGACCGGTCTACTTATAACCCACCCACCAACCTCCTCGGCTAGCCAAACCACACCTATTACACTCGAGTATCACCACCCCGCCCAGCCAAGCCAATGCGTGCCCCGAGGGATTCCAAATCCCGACAGACGCGGCCTATACCATAACGTGCGGCGGCCTCCCTCCTTCCCTCTTCCTCCTCCCTCGGCCGCCCATAATGTCACTCGGTACACCAGCGATGCCCATGGTTCTCGCCCGCCCTCCCTCGCCCCCCTTTTTACATCTGGCGCCCCACCACCACCTACCCATCCTCTAACCTCTTCACCGCGACGCGCACATACATAACCTTTCAGCGCGACGGTTACGACCTTGTGGGGTTTTTTTTGGGAGGGGAGGGGACAGTAAGTGACAGCCTTGGACCCTGACCTGGCTGACCCTTGGCCACGGCATTCTGATACCCAGGGGGGGTAAAAAAAAAACCCTCCCCTCGCGCGCAAAAGAGGTTTCAAAGAGACAAGAGACCATTACACACTATAGAATGCAACACAGGAAGGAAATCATAACGTTACGTACAAGCAGTCGGTGGTAAACTGGCGGGATGGGATGGGATGGGATGGGGGTGCATGAGAGAGCGTGATTTGTTTATGGTAATGTCAGCTGCGGTGACGCATGTCCCCCCCCACTCCAAGCGTTATCGCTGGACATCCTTCACACTACCACCAACTGCTTTATCCTTATCAGCAGCGCGCCCGGGGGGGAGGCTCTCTCTCTCTCTCTTTCCATGATACACTCATCCTGGCATGTTCTCACAGCCAGAGAGAGAGAGAGAGAGAGAGAGAGAGAGAGAGAGAGAGAGAGAGAGAGAGAGAGAGAGAGAGAGTACTGTCAGCCAATTTTTTTTTTGGGGGGGGGAGGGGAAATGTGGGTAATGAAAGGGGGGTGGGGAGAAAACTCCCCCCCCCCCCTTAACCCTTGACCTTTTCTGAGGTGATCTAATTTTGACCAATGGTTACATTAAATGCCGCCCAGCCCCGTCGGCCACGAGGGGAATACATAACGATGAATGTCAGTGGCGTCAGCCAGGACGAGCGATGGGTAGCTGGGGGGGGGGGGGGGAGAACGTGTCAGTTCCCCTCCCTTCCCCTCACCCTCCACCACACGTCTGTTATCGTGGCGTACATCTGCCGGCACGTGTCTGAGGGAGGGAGGTTAGGTCCGGCTATCACTTCCCATCTACTTGGGCGTTCACGCTCCACCACCGCTACCCCACCATACACACATCCTTCTTCTTCCCTCCTCCTACTACCGCCTTTCCCCCCACTACCTCACACGCCTTCGTCCCCTTCCCCATCCCACTTGCTGGGAGGCTGGCAAGTGTCATACGACTTGCTGTTTCTCACGGGACCTCTCTCTCTCTCTCTCTCTCTCTCTCTCTCTCTCTCTCTCTCTCTCTCTCTCTCTCTCTCTCTCTCTCTCTCGTGTCCATGGTATGCCAGCGTCGGTTGCTGGAGACAAGGTTCGCTGTTGCTCGAAGACTCGTCTGTCATCTGAAGATGCGTTCATTTCCTCATCCTTCGGTGTGCCCCGTTTTCCTTGTGTGTGTGTGTGTGTGTGTGTGTGTGTGTGTGTGTGTGTGTGTGTGTGTGTCGGTGGGCGTCATGTGTCGGTGCCTGGGCGTCGCCTTGGCCGAGTGCTTGAAGCGGCCTCCAGCCAGCCAGCCAGCCTGCTTGCCTGCCGGGGTAGGGCTCTACTATCACTTTACATGTTGACGATGTGCCTCCGCCGCCGACGACAACCCCACACCACACCCCGCGAGTGAGCGGCTTCCAAAACCCCCAACCCTTACTGTCCAAAGTTAACTCAGCAGCGTCGGGAGGAGGGAGTGCTGCCGTGGAGTCGGTGTTGCATGGGTGGTGGTGGAGGTGTGAGGAGGTAGGACATGTTGGCTGGGAGGGGAGTGAGGGAGGGGTATCGCATGCCCGGCTGATGACAACACCAGCAGCAGCTCCACCTCCTCCTCCACAACCCACAGCTCTCTCTCTCTCTCTCTCTCTCTCTCTCTCTCTCTCTCCGCCTCCTCCAGCTCTTTACTCTCTCTCCTGCACAGCCCCCCACCACCCTCACCCTTCCTCCCAAGTGAGTGTCTTGACCATTTATCCTCCTTCCTCCCTCCTTCCCTTCCCCTCCAGTATGTCTCTTCATATCAGTATCCATCGAGAGTAATTGACCCACAGAGGTAACGACGAATGCCGCCCCCGGGAGACTACCCCACTCAACGGACGACGTCCACACACACACACACACATATACACAAACACCCGAGTTAAAGCGGCTATACTGCCGTCTAGGATGTACGCACGAGCGAGTCCGCCGCCACGCCTCTCAGGTGTGTCCTCCCGGCCATCTAGAGATGACCAAGTCTACTACGTAGGGGTAATAACAGAGGCGTCATCTAGTGCCTCCCTCGACGCGCTCCTTCGCCAGCTAATTCACAGTCATCCTCCCGCCGCCCCCCGTCTAACTCCCCGGCGTCGACAATGGGAAACATATTTCATAAGCCATAAAGTCCAGACTCCCGGACTGGTGACAATAGGTGGCTCTAACCCTCCCCCCTTCGTCCCTTCTCCTATGTGAAGGTTGAAAAGTGTTTTTTCTCTTTTCTTTTTGTCATTTATTGATTCCAATGATGAAGTGGCGGGATGGCTGCGGGACGTCTCCTCCTCCTCCCCTCTCCCTTCTTGAGAGAGGAGGAGGAGGAGGTCCTGATACACACCCCACCACTCGGTTATTAAAGAAGAGGAAAGGACAGAGAGAGAGAGAGAGAGAGAGAGAGAGAGAGAGAGAGAGAGAGAGAGAGAGAGAGAGAGAGAGAGAGAGAGTATAAGATATTGCCATTTTCATCCGCTGGTTCAGGCGGGAGGGAGGGAGGTGGGTTTAGATATACGGGTCACACTCCCTTTGATGATGTCACTTAATTGAATGGTGGGCAGGTGTTTGATCACGGCACCACACCCTCAGGAGGGGAGGGAGGAGAACACTGCTCAGGGGAGCGTGTAGTGTGCCCGGGGTCGACTTGATTACTGGGGGGGGCGGCGCGTTGCCCCCCGTGAGACACGGCGGTGCGCCACCACTGCGTATGACGGTGACCTTGGCCTTTCGTATGACCGCTAAGGGGTCAGGTCACAGGCCAGGCCCCCAAATCATACTGAGGGGTTGTTACCGTCGTGACCTACGGTTGGTAACGGAGAACGTGACTAGCCTAGATGGTGGCCAGTGAGGCAGGCTGGTCGGTTCCCTTGGCCATCACCACCACCCTACACACACACACACACACACACACACACACACACACACACACACACACACACACAGTAATCTCACTAATGCGTGCTCCATTGTGTCACGAAGAAAAGGAAAAAAAAATATGATTAAGCTCACGATGGCTGCTGTTTCATTAGCGGAAATGTCCATGAAAGGATATTATCATTTATCATTATTATTATTATTTTTATTATCATTTTTCTAAGAGGTAATCTCGGTTTTCTACCGTGATGCTGCCGACCTTGTTGGTGTAACCTCTTCATTTGTCTCTCCAATAAACCTTTCCTCCGTCACACTTCCTGTTGTAAGGCTGACAGAGGGTGGTGTCTCCTTCTCCAAGAGGCCTCCTCACTCACCCTCCACCCCCAACCACTCCTCTTCTCCCCGGGTCGATAGGGAAGGTCCTGTTCATATTGGAGGTGGTTGGTGGCTGACAATTGGAGAGAGAGAAAGAGAGAGAGTGTGTGTGTGTGTGTGTGTGTGTGTGTGTGTGTGTGTGTGTGTATGCGCGCGAGAGGCATCAATATTCACGGATGGAGGGATGGCACTTGATCACACACATCCCAGTGTTAAGTCAATGGCACGTGAGTGATGTAGAACCGTGTCCTGCCGCCTCCGCCTCTCTCTCTCTCTCTCTCTCTCTCTCTCTCTCTCTCTCTCTCTCTCTCTCTCTGATGGAACCTCACATCCTCCTGGCTTTTCATCCCACACTGCAATATCAACGGACACCACGAAAAGACTTTCGTTCCTGGTATACATTAAATCATCCCGGGATATGCGAGTAACATTATATATATATATATATATATATATATATATATATATATATATATATATATATATATATATATAGAGCCAATCACCAGCAAATCCGATACGACCTGTCTCAATAACCAGGAGAGTATTTAATGGTAGTTCAGGTGTTACAGGGACTAAGGGTGTGTTATGGTTTTATAGAGCCTTAAACCCGACGGAGGGAGGGAGAGGAGGTGCAGCAAGCAGAGGAAGCGGTTAGGCCTCTAGCCTAGGGGGCCACTCTGGGTCCCACTGTCAATACCTCATGTCAATATCAATATCCCGGCCATTGTTGTTGGCTGTGACTCATAGGCGATAAGGGGAAGGTTGCTAACGGGGCGGCATGTAGGGGGGCGGCAGGAGGGGCGGCGCTCTGGGCTCAGCCTAATGGTCGGCCCGTGCACCCACCCACCCACCCATCATCATCATCCAGGCCCAGGAAACTAAGTACACAAAGGCCACATTGTTGAAAGAAGTATTTTGAAGGATTAGAAGAAAAAGGAAAAAAAAAATGGGGTGGGCGATGAAGAATTAATTTTTTTGGGGGGTGTGTGTGTACGGAAGACAATGAGTCAGCGTTTGATGGGAAGAGGAGGAGGAAGAAGAGGTGGAGGGTGCTGAGCAGGAGGAGGAGGAGCAGGGTGTTGAGGAGGAGTCGACATACGGAGTGAGAGAGGCAGCACAAACATTTGACCTCCCCCCCGGAGGCGATTGTATGGAAGGGCGTTACCCCCTTCTTCCCCCTTCACCACCACCAGGGTACAGGGGGAGGGAAGGGGAGGGGGGGAAGAGGATGCCAGATGACTCATGATGTCTCCCTAATGGGGGGGGTGTGTGAGTGCATCTGCCTTCGGCTGCTCCCAACACGGGGGACGACGGCTTGCCAACGCGAGGGGAGGGAAGCCAGTCTCAAGGAAAGGTAAGTACATTGAAGAGGCAGGTGTACGTATTGTCACCCTCCCATCCTCCACCACCCCAAGCCACCCTCTCCTTCCTCCCTAATGCAATGAAGCGCCAATTCACTGTGTCAAATTAGGTGCCATTTAGCGTTTTAATGAAGCCAATCTCCTACAGCGGGGCGTCAGCTGGCGCCAATGGCTGATGACGTCAGCAGCCCACCCACCATCAGGCTCAGAAAGGAAAAAACAGAATAAAAAAAAAACATCGACTGGGAAACATCAAACATCACACCAGCGCCTCACCTGGCCTTCAAGACACCATATAATCATTAACTGGTTGAGAGACGAGGGTCTGCCCCTCTCTGGCTAGCCACAGCGCACAGCTCGATATATATATATATATATATATATATATATATATATATATATATATATATATATATATATATGTATTTGATGTGCAGCGTCAGAGGCCTGTTAAACCGTGACGTCAGTGGGAGCCGAGGGCGGGAAGTCTGCCACTAGTGATTAATAAAGTCAGCCACTTGTGAATTAATAACGTTCTTCGCGTCAGTGGTCGTGAGGGGCGCCGGAGGAGGGGACCGCAGGAGGAGGAGGAGGAGGAGGAGAGCAGCCTGGCTCATACGAACGTGTTAAACTGGTCGTCTCCCCAAGCCAGGCTACACATCGGCCTGGTTGATCCTTTTTTTAAGAAACCAAGGTGAGGGGACGACCCACGAGCACACAAGAGACGACGACCCTCAGACCTGACCCTTGAGAACGAGGTCAAAGGTTATGGCTATGATACCCAAAAGGGGGAGATGGGATGGGGGGTAGTGGGTCGTCACGTTAAACATCAAAGTGGGGTAGTTGGGAGCGCTGTTAACGTATCTATAACAACAATCTAGCGGGACAATAAACTAACCACGTTACATGACATGAACTGTTCTATGATGCCCAGCCACCTCACCCAATTCTACGCCTCCCCCTCTGCTTGTGTGTTATTCCATCGAGATAGAAGAGGACAACGACCCGTCCGCCAGTCAAACAGTATGTATAAAACAGTAATCAACCTGTTGATATGTCAGGTGGCTGGGGTGAGGGAGGCGGCATCCCATGGCCAAGTGGTGGTGGTGGTGTGGTACAGTAATAACACGCTGTGGGTCGCCACCACAGACAGTACCGGCCGTGTTTACATCAAGGGAGGAGGGAAGGAAGGTCGCCTGCACCCGCCCGCCAGTAACTCCCGCACCCACCGGTACACCGCCTCACACCTGCAGTGTACTGGACACCACCGCTCACGTCCGTACGTTAAATAATGCCAGGAGAGACAAGGGTCAGGGCGAGGAGGAGGAGGAAAAAACGAACGAGATTACGAGTGAAATATTACCGCGACAACAGTTGCAAACCAGAAGATGAAACCGGAGCGGATTATCCCCGTAAGAAGAGCGGCTTTAACACGGGCCTGGAGGTGGGAGGAGGAGAGTGTGACCCCCGGCCAAAGGCAGGGTTGTGTGACGGGTTCGGAGCACGTTGGACTCTCCGATGGCTGGCCCAGGTACCTTTCCCCCTCCCCTGCTGGCACCTCTCAAGCCATGGTAATGAACCACCCGCCAGCCACACCGTAATGCCCCGTAATTACGGCAGGACACACCTTCTCTGAGGGTTGGGTTGGGCGGGGCTCGGCACTCGTTGTTCGTGAAGGGAGAGAGAGATGTATTCTGGAGGAATCATTATATTACCTGAAGGTGACCATCAGTTCTTGGAGGCTATAGATACGAATCGACCCCCATGGGTCCTCCCTGCGGCTGTAATTCTAGGGAGTGTTTCCCACGAAGGCAAACAGGACAAGATAAGATAAAATAGATAAAAGGGGCACAGGACAGGAACAGAGGAAACGAGTGGAGAGGGAGCACCGCGATGGAAGTGGGACAGTGAGAAGGATCAGGGAACTCGGGACAGACTGAGGGAGCAGAGAAGGATAAATAGAGGGGAGGAGAATAACATGAGGGGGAGAAGAGAAAGGGGAGGAGGGAGGGAAGGACAGTAGGGGGAGGGGACGGCGTCAAACAACTGTAGGGGAAAGATGGCCTATTGATGCCTTTCCCATTACAGGCGAGATGAGTCATACCCACCTCCTCCGGATAACACTCACGGGACCCCCTCGATTATTCATTACTTAGCCTTGTGAGTCATAGCCATTAGTCCCCGGCTATGATTTGTGCCGCTCCTCTACATCATACACACACACACACACACACACCCTCGACTCCGACTCTAATGGGAAATGATTTTATTACGCAGATTACTAGATGTGGTGTCCCCTCGGCCTTCCTGCCACAGGAAAAATGAATATTCCCATTACTACCAGCGTCGCCTTGAGCACGACACCACGGGCCGAGCCTCCGGGTATCTACGAGTATCTAGGTTTCAAACCGGGGGCCATTGGTGCGTCCCGTCGCGCTCAAAGGAGGAGGGGGGTTGGGTCAACAAATCGTCCCTCTACCTCTTAATTATAAAATGAGATTACAGAGAGGAAGGGAGACTCACCGATGAAGTGTATGGCCTCGTCGAAGTATTGCCTGAGGTTCTGGTGGCCCGAGTCCATGGCGGGAAGGGTCTTGTAACAGATGCCGGAGTCTTCGTGGTAGCCGGGGACGTGTGACGTGACGTTCAACACCCGCGTGATGCCCAACGCCTGTCACGTGGTGACACTCAGCTTTAGTTCCCTCCCTCTCTCTCGTTACACCAAGCGTATATATATATATATATATATATATATATATATATATATATATATATATATATATATATATATATATATATATATGCATATATGACAGACAAACTTGACACACTGAGTCACATCATTGATCATGTATGTATATATATCAGTTTATAACTTGTGTCGGGTCCGGACTTCAGCTCACCTGTAAGATTCGGAGGTCTTGGGCGTCGCGAGCATTGCCGATGTATAGGAAAGGTAGGACCTGGGAGGCCTGGGCTTGCTCTATGGTGGCCTCGTTGCCCGGGGAAGGTGGGATGCCTCCGCCCACGCCGCCCGCGCACACGCCGGCGGGGTTGTAAGGCTCGTAGCAGGGCGACGATTCCACTTCGTCCCTGGAGCGCATAAGGGCGTCCTCACACAGCTCAGGGTAGGCTCGCTCAAACGCCTGGAAGCCTCCTGGAAAAGATGGAAGAAGGTATGCGTCAGCGACCTGGTCGTACGTCTACAGAGGGCACATTTCCTTATACTAATGTTCGCGGTGTTTCGGTACGGGGTGAAACAACCTGGGAGGGAAGGGCCCGCGGAGAGGGCCGGGTGTCAGGCCTAACGATACGGTGGCGGTCTAAGGGAAGCCTAATGGAGGAACCTGTTAGTGACATTCTAGCCTGGCTAGGCGAGCCCTGTCATGTGTGTGTGTGTGTGTGTTGGGGGAGAGGGGGAGCCAGAGGATTACCCACTGGGGGGGAGGAGGAGGAGGCCTAGTGGTGTGAGAGCCCTCCCTCGCCCCAGGACATGGTAGCCTCATCATGGTAACTGGAACACTCACTGTGTCGTGTTACTACTCCCTCCCTAGTGCACAGCGGACGCAACACACACACACACACACATGGATGGTTGGGTAAACAGGGAGACACGTACACTCGTCCTGTGACTCACACTCCCAAGGACACACCTTAATCACGATTCAGTTTTATGGTCAGAGGTGCCGGTGGATTTACCACTGTATATCTAACAACTCTCCGTCGATACACTCACGATCAATGCGGAATGACGTACACGGCAGAGGAGATACGACACGCCTTCAAGAAGGTGGTGGTGTGGCCACCATAGCCAGGTGACAGAAGCGTCCTACACATCTGTAATTCCACCTGTTTAGTACACAGGTGGCGGTCCACAGTGACTCAGGGTACTGATGTTTCTCGTTTGAATTATTACTTTTTTTTTAGTGGAAAAAGAACACGATTCCTCCACTTTAAGAGATGTAATATAATGACTTGTGGACGAGTGCAACACATGCGAACTGCATAAAAAAAATATGATGAAAGAGTTTGTGTGAGCTGCGTGTAATCCCAGCATAAGAATGTAAGACGAACTGTCCTGTGAAGGCAAGATATGAATGACCAGGGTGGCGGTCATGTATCTGGGTGGGTGTGTTCCCCTGTGAGTCAACAGCTGGTGAAGACGCTAGCCGGGCCAGCCAGCCAGCCAGCCAACCAACTAGTTTACAGGACGATACAGTGTCTATCCAGAAATCCTCATCATGTTTAAACCAGTCGGCGAACTTAGTCACTCTCAGGCCGGCGACACCTACCTCTCCCCACACACACACACCCAGCAACCAAACACCTCTCTCCCCATCACATCCCCTTCTGAGCAGCACAGCTTCGAAACGTTCAAGTCTCGTGTATGAAAAACGACTGGTGTGTTTCCCAATCCGTCATAATCATATTCTAGGCTCGTGAACCGAGTGATGACTTGTTAATCTAAAACTGGGTGGTTATTTGGCCCTTTAGGCCTACCATCTATCACCCAGTGTCATCAAGGCCATCGCCAAGTTATATCTAGAAAAAAAATCCACCTTCAGGTGCTGTACGTAACCCCAGTAACACATAGACTCTCACGCCTGTGTATATGGCTCATGGGTTTGTTACCCGACAGAAATGAAATCAAAACCAAGGGTATATATATATATATATATATATATATATATATATATATATATATATATATATATATATATATATATATAAAATCCCTTTTGAGGTAACCAGAGTCATTTGCATGGCCAGCAATGAATCACTGTCAAGTTAACTAACTCCCACGTCTTCACCCTCGACCCTGGGGAGGGATACTCCGACACGCCGGCGGACCCGCACTCTCGCACCTCACCGGCGGGAGACCCATGGACTTGTGTGTCTCCTAACACGAGAATGTATCAGCAGTCGGTGCCGTCGACAGCACTGGGGCTGGAGTGGCAGACGTGGTGAGGCAAGGCGAATCAGAGGCGGGGGATAGCTAGGGGCCAGCAGGTGTGGTGTATAGGAAGGAGGCCAGCAGGCGCGCCACACGTGATGTCTCTCGACAGGTCTCAGATGACACAAGGCGCACCACACACCTGGCGAAATGTGACGCCCGAGAATACACGTAACCACCGGCCACATTGCCGTCACGCGCCTGTCCCCCCGCCCGACACCTCCTCCTCCCTTCCCTTCCTCCTCCTCCCAGCACTTCAACCAGAATAATCCTCGCTGTTACAACTACTACGAGATGAACAGCAGCGTCGCGCCGATGCTCTCCAACCCTCACCATATTCCACCACGTTTTCTCGTGATTAGCTAAACGTTACGGGAAAACGTCTGGAAAAGAAAAAAAAACAGACTAAATAAAAGGCTACAAAACTTTCTTAAAAAAAAAGAACCGTTGCGCGCATTCAAAAGTCCCATTCATTTGCGGCGCAGTATATCTGTCCAACGTCTGCTGCAACAAGGTTAATAAACGACCTGAAGCTTGACACGCTTAATGGGGTCTCTCTCTCTCTCTCTCTCTCTCTCTCTCTCTCTCTCTCTCTCTCTCTCTCTCTCTCTCTCTCTCTCTCTCTCACGCAGTGGCTTTCTGCAGGGACGGACGGCAGACGCTTGGCTCTTACACAAGGCTGCACTGCAGCGTTGTTACATGGAATGCTTGCGCGATGGAAGGCGACAAGTGGTCCGCCACCACCACCACCACCAGCGCTGCTGCTGCATCCCTGGCGTACGAATGGTCGGCGTCAACCCTGGCTTAGGTGACTCGCGTACATTTAAAACCGGCAGGGCTGAAATAATCACGCGCGAAAATACATATATTCACGTATATTGGAAATGTTCGGAACGTGTGTTTACATCATACAATCTACCGTACCAGTGTGAGTGATCATCGCTAAGTCCTTGGCAGTGAGGAAGGTTGAAGGGGGGGGGGAAGTTGCAGGATTCCCCGCGACGTTTAGGTTAGTCCCTGTGACGCAGGCTGCACATCTCGAGAGGGAGGCCGTGACGTCATCAGTATGGCTGGCGCTTGCACAATATCAAGTGGAGATTATTATTAAAGCTGGTTTTCTGCTCCGTCACTTCTCATGATTTTGTGATTCTGATGTACAGTATTGTAATATATATATATATATATATATATATATATATATATATATATATATATATATATATATATATATATATATATATATATATATATATATATATATATATGCGCACACGTTACTAAATTAATTCATTAAAGTTTAATTGAGGAATGACGGATGAACTAACCTAGGTGGCTTATCAAGGCCATTCAACTTCTCTATTATTAACTCAGTATTCAACGTCTGGTACACGTGTCACCCATGCGTAGTAGATCTACTGCAGAAAAAAACGCACTGTAATTCCCATGTATATATTTCCCATAACGTTACAGTGAAGATATAGTATAAGGAAGGCGAGAGTTTCCCCTCCCGTGCACCTGTAACCTCCCTCTTGAGTACTCTTGTTCCGTGATCCACCCAGCCACGGTCGTATCTTCTACTGAAACACGCCCTTACTCAAACGCTGCAGACTCAGTACAAGTACAGCACGCTACCTGGCCATCTGCTTAGGGAGAATACACCCGAATATTTATTTTTTTTTTGAGAGTGGAATCGAGAGGAGTCGGTCTGTGTGTGTGTGTGTGGATTGCCCCAAGCCCCACATATCTGTTCAGACCGGATTGGTAAGGGGGGGATGAATGTGTCGTTGCCCCTACGTGTGTTGTCACACACCCCGAGTGTACCACCCCACGTCGTCAAGGCTATAATAATAATAAAAAAAAACCCCACCCTCCTCCGCCATGAGTCATGAGCCTCATAACTCCATCAATCTACAAGTGATGCACCGGTAACGGACAAACATTTAAATGGTAGCAATACGGACCGACTCGGGGTTACCCTCTCCTCCTCCTCCTCCACCGCCGCCGCCGCTGCTGCTCAACAACCAAACTTGGCCGGCTGGCGGAGCGCCGAAAATGTAAATGAGCTGGTGTGTGAGTCATGGCGGCCTGGGTCCAGGTGTAATGTTATACCACCACACCTTACCGTGGAAAAAAAAAAAAAGTCCCGTTCAATTGATATATCTTTTTTTTTTTTTTTGTTATCAACGCATGTGTGTACATCGTATGTGACGAACAACCCACTTTTAATTAAGCACAGTATAGCTACTTCACTCATACATCTGCAATTGGGTCGAATACAAAAAGAGGCGTAAAGAGGGCTAATCCGTCGACGGGTTCATAATGAAAGTGCGATGACAATTAAGACAAATGCTTGGCGCATTTTTTTTTTTCACCTGGGCCACTATTATCTATCTATCAACTATCTTGCCACACACAACATATATATACACACACACACTGACTGACTGTCTATTACCATCATCAGTCACTTTCACCGTTCTTTAACTTCCCTAAGTCTGTCTTGTGTGGGCTAAGAGAATTTTTTTTTTTTTATCCAAATTCCTAGCTATCGTGTGGTCTCGGTGGCGGCGGACACCTGAATCACGACAGTTATGGTCAAGTTACCCCCCCTCTGAATCATGCTACGCCAGGCTTGCCAACCCCGACACCTGGCTGCCAGGGCTGACAACTCTCCTTCCTCATACTCGCCATAACATTCATCCATGTTTACCCTTTTGCGGGTCCTTTACGGTGCGGGATAGTTCATTACCGTTCAAAAAGCGGTCTAATAATGAAGATACGACATCTTTAGTGACTTAAGGGAGAGCGTTAGATACAGGCAAGCATGTTGACCAGCGTGTAGTAACTACAATGCCTTTAACAGACATTTAACTGAGAGTTTCATCTTACACCAACATTTTTCATCCAAATAAGTAAACAAAATTCCAAACTCGCCCTGCTCACTAGAATTTTTTTTTAAACTTTTTTTTTATTCGTCCTGTCGCATGACAAGGCAACGCCATCACGTCACACCCAGATCGTGTATACCGAGCTACGGCTGAAGGTTGAAATATTTCCAGAGCTGGATATAAACTCCCCGACCAAAATAACTCGATTCAGTAAGGCGGCTTGGAGAGAGAATGTGGGTTACGGCTGCAAACTTTCGAATGTTATTAAAAAAAAATGTATAATGCATCATTAGTGTCAGTATATTTGTTTTTCGTCTCCGTCATATGCCTTCACCTTAAAAATTGTTGTTGGGTTTGAGGCCCAGTTTGCGTAGTCAGCCACCAGCAGCGGCATGTGGGTGTAAAGTTATCCATTAAACTGGTCACCCCACCACCGGGTAGACACTGATGATGGCTTCCTTGTCATTAGCTTGACCATCTATCTATTTCGGTGGCTCGTGTGCATTTTGCTCATCGGCGAAATAACACGCGCCACATGTCCCTCGAGCACCAGCATTATAATCCTATTAGTCCGATAATAAGGTTATCTGCGGAAGATGCCCAACGCCCTTAATAATATTATGCACATCACACAAACTAGAAATATTTAGAAAAAAAAAGGGAGAGTAATCAGATGTAACTCAATAATTGAAAACAGAATGGGTGGTTTTTTTTTTTATCCCCCCCCCTCCTCCTGCCATAACGCCTAAAGTTCGTTTGAAAAAAATGATTAGAAACTGGGAGATGATGGTTATCAGGTTTCTTATAATGATTTTGCTACATTTTATTACTTATATAATTAAGACCCGAAGTTAAATTGTATTTATTACGATGAAAACTGGCTGTTAAGTAGTATGTATTATAAATAGAACTGGTTAAGTTTTATACGTAAAGTACGTCTTTGTGAACACTATATATATATATATATATATATATATGTATATATATATATATATATATATATATATATATATATATATATATATATATTAATCTTGTGGAGCTTTTGTTTTCTGAGTCCTGATGAAAGCAACGATACGACAGGAACACAAACTTTCACCAAGACCTTACTCACTGAGAGAGAGAGAGAGAGAGAGAGAGAGAGAGAGAGAGAGAGAGAGAGAGAGAGAGAGAGAGAGAGAGAGATAGAGAGAGAGAGAGACTTGGGCCTAACATAAAATAGTCTTTATTGATTTCCGATGACGAGGGGAATTCATTAGGAACACCTTGGCATAGTATGACTCACCGTGGATGTCCTCCCCTCCCCCTAGAGGCTTCCCCTTCTGAAGCATTAATCATAGTAACGTTCGCGGCCGAGCCCGCCCTCCTCCGCCAGGCTAGGCCGCCGCCGCCGCTGCTGCTGCTTGCTGACGTCACCCACCAGACACACCCCTGCTACCCCTTCCCCTACCCCGCTCCTCCTTCCTGAAACACCACTTGCGCACCTCCCCCCAACCCCCCGACCCCCTCTAAGGGTTTGTTGACATACACGCTACCATGTTACGGGTTGTATTTATTTTCGTAGCTCATGAAGTATTTGATTCTGTGTGTTGACGGTACAAGGGTCAGTCTGTACAACTTACGGAGGTTTTCCCGAAGCAAACATGGCGCTGGGGCCATGACAATTGTACGAAATTCGTATTTCCACCCCCCCAGGATGATGAATGTCAGTCATATACCAAACCAAACACTGAACTCCTCTGCAGTTCCCTCCCCTGACTGCCGCATCGTCTCCCCATACCCCTTCCCTCCCTTTCCGTTTCTCTCTCCCTCTCCCCATCGCCCTTGTCATGTCCCCCTTCGACGTTCCCTCTGTTTGTACCGAACTCGCGGTGGCGGCACCCCCCCGTGTGAGTCATAGACCCAGCACCCTAGCCAGCACACAGTAATGGCAGGGTAACCAGGGGGAACCATAAGCCTACTGTAGGAGATCCTTCGTGTGAGTGACGCTCGTCAGGCAGAGAGAGAAAGCCATTGATGCAAGTGACTTGTCACGTTTTCTATGTGCAACTCGACCAGCGGCATGATGCACTAAGCTATATTCCCATCCCACCGTGAGTATTTCAGTACTAGGAAGACTACACACACACACACACACACACACTGTGGGTGTCGGTGTACGGGGTAAAGAAGTGTAAGGGGCGTGGCGAGGAGGGCAAGTGGAACACACACACACACACACACACACACACACGACACACCTGTGACACTCGACCGACCGTAGCTACGGTGCTGACTATTGCCCTTGCTGTAGCGATAATAAGCCTTATCAACAGGTGACAGAGAGACGCCTCTCCCCTGATGTTGTCATCTCACCTGTGACCAGAGTGACGGCCGATACACACTTTCTTCACCGTCCAAAACACAGCCAAGTTTGTTCGGGATATCTCACGCTTCGTAGACGATGACAGAATCCCCAGCAAAATGACCATACCAGTGCAAACGCGTAGTGCACACGTGTGTGGCAACAAATCATACACCTAAGTCACCCTAAATGTAAATTGAAGTTTATATAAAGAGGCGAGTGTGAAGGGTGGAGTGAGGAAAATGACCAGCGCCGCCCGCCTCGTACACGGCAAGTTTACGCGTTACCATGCCAACGATGACGTCATAGCGGAGTGTCCTATTTCAAGCCCTATTGATCCTCAGGAGGAACTGCACGCCGAAGGCCACGAAGAAGGACGAAAGATGTAGGAATAACAGGTGTACTGACGTAGGTAGGCATGAACGCCGGAACGAAATGTCAAACGAAGACTTGGAACTTTTCTTAGAAAGATCCACGTATTTACCTGAAAGTTACACACACCCCTTCCCTCCCTCTCGCAACAAGATGGACAACACTGACTACAATCGACACAGTTTCTCACAGTTGGTGACCCAGATATGGAAGTTTTAATACATCGGTGATGTGCTGTGGAACCCACACACACCCCACGCCGGCCGTACACACACGGGTGGCTTCTCTGACCTAGCCTAGCATAATGGACCTGCTAACTCAACGGCCTTGCCTTACCACACCACACGGACCGGAAGAGTGGTCTATACTTATTCCCTAGGAGGACCTGCAGAGGTCTACCACGAACTGGGGAGGCGGGAGACCCCTGATACCAGGGGAGCCTCTCTCCCAGGTGGGGAGTGATGATGACGTGGTGGTGGTGATGATAGAGTGGGAGGGCTCGCAGCATAGGGACTGGCCACGATGGTAGCGGGGGAGCTGTCGTCTTTAACACGATCCCGGCAGGTTGTGTGTGCGTGTGTGTGTGTGTGTGTGTGTGTGTGTGTGTGTGTGTGTGTGTGTGATCCGCGCCTGGCCTAACTTATATATATATATATATATATATATATATACCATTTATGAGTTACAGAGTCGGGCCATCTTATGCTCGTCAACCCACCTCCAGATTAGCAGCAGCAGCAACTCCTGCAGTGAGTGTATAGTTATTTCCCGCCACTCTTCAGACTCACGGAGGCTTCTTCCTGTCTGTCGCCTTTAATTTTCCATAGTATCCTTAATTACTAATGTATACGACTATGGCCGCCCATCACCTTTTTTTTTTCCCTGGGGTTGGCGGGTGGAACGAGAGCTGCTGGCTGGGCGCCCCCGCGTCACTCCCCTCAGTTCATAGGGGTCGTTGGCCCACCTCATCACAGCGAAAGGGAACTAAGTAGCGCTGGCTGGCCTACCTCTCTCTCTTACCCACGGACGCGCTAGCGCGGGAGTGAGATTCGAGTTTTTTAAGTTTAGTTCCTCTTCAACGACTCTTAATGGTATTCCCCAGTAGGGATCTATAGCTCTGATGCTTGAAAAGGTCCTGATTTGTAATTTGTCGACTACGAACATTTAAACCTCGAAGGAACAGCACAAAGAGGTCCTACACGGAGAGAGATACATCGAGGAAGAGGATACAAAACTGTGTGGTATGAGAGTGGAACAGAGGCCTTAGCCCTCCCTGCCTCCCTCCTCCACCGCACGCTCTACTGCCATGACTAGACCCCTAACCTGGCCCTTCCTGCCATTCCCTCACCGTAATAAAGGGCGGGCCCGCACTCACCAACACGCTCCCTCCAACCTATCTCTTCTAGAAAACTCTGACCTAAAATAACCAATGGAACTCTGCTTATGCTAATTTTATTCGGTTCATAAGAGAACTGAAAACAATCACATTTCCTCATTCCTATCCTTTTTTTAAAGTTCAAAAGTACTGTGTAGTCTCTTGAGAGTGACGGACGATAAAATTGCCCTCAAGTGTGTTTGTACAGTGTCTTATGTAAGCGTGTCCAATCCCCTCGGACACAACCTGTGCGTTCTGACACGTTCCTTGATGGCCTAGTCTTAAAGGGTTCTGGCCGAAAAGCTGCCTTAGGCATCATACCCAGTTGTCGTACCGTCTCTCGCTGCGGTGGAATAAAATCCCTTACACGTCCCCCTTCAGTAAGCTAACAACAAATTAGATGTGATAACAAGAATCGCATCGCACCAGCAGCCGCCTCTCGTCAGGTATGGTGAAGAAAGAAAGGAAGAAAAAGAAGTGTGAAACTGTACTCGGCTCTCGTAACGTTAGTGACGTCATCGGCACCCAGTGGCACTGATCAATATGCCTGGCATTCACTCACTCACTGGCCTCAGCTTACCAGGCAGCAGCACAATTTTCTCCTTTAGTAAGTTTCTGTGAGTTACGTTATTTACACGGCGCGCGCGCGCGCGCACACACACACACACACACACACACACACACACACACACACACACACACACACACACACACACACACACTGACCGTTGACATAAGACGCTTCTGCGTCGTGTACATAGCTGCGTCTTTGTACTTGTTAAATTTTTTACCTTGTCTTCAGACGACACACAGATACTTAGAAATGTTAATAAACTGATATTTAATAATAGTTCATGTTGTCAGTCAGCAAAACTAGAGGGTACACATGTGAAGACTTTCTTCACCCGTTGAAGAGGAAGCCAGACAAAAAGGTAGGCATGTCTCCACACATTCCTCCAGTGATGAGGCTAGGCTTCTCCGACCTCCACTTGACAACATGCCACTCCTACCATAGCCAGAAGGCCTTACTTCATAATACTCAAAGGGGGAGGACAAAATATGCTTAAATTAATATTATATATATATATATATATATATATATATATATATATATATATATATATATATATATATATATATATATATAAAGCTTAGATTCATATTATTTTTAAATTTCCAAAATGCATTCTCTGATGCCTATGGCAAAGATGTACGAAGCGATGGCCGTACGGGAGGCAAGATCGTGATGGGCTATCGACCAACCAGGTACAACGGTCACACACGCCCAGCTCCGGTAGTGAATGAAGGAGGTTGTGGGTTGGGGAAGGAAGGAAGGAGGAGGGGAGCGGGTGGAGGTGTGCGGCACAGGTGGTGGGTGGTGGGGTCAGGCTGTGAAATATACATGGGAGAATCTATTAGGTTGCATGATTCATTCCCGACGAGGTTGTGTTAGCTGTGTTCATCGATTGCCGGGGGGGGGCGGCGGCGGCGGTGGCGGGCGGCCCCAGACATCAGCCGCAGGTTCATTCATCTCGGTGGCTGCCACAATTTAAGAAAGCCCCCTGCAATGGCGCATGTGAAAATGCTCGCTCTCCCGCCCTCCTCCACACGCTGACTCTCAGTCATAATACCATTTTATATTTCTATACCTCCCTCTCTTCTGCTCCTTCCTTAATACATAATCTGTCCTCGGCTCCTTACCTTCACGGCCGACAACAGCACGTCCCCCCTCCGCCGCCTCTACCACCATGGAATCCTGTCTTACACGGCCGCTACTGTCTCTTCCCCCCCACCAACTCCTCTCTCTCCTCAACCCCCCCAAAGCTCCCGTCTGCCGATACACTTGGCACTGTTTATTTACGACCGGTCGTCACGAGCTTTCGCCTCGGTTTCAGAATTAGTCGTGGCGTGCTGGCTGGCGTGCCGGCACTGACTCACCCGCGCACCTCCATACTGCACTAGTTTATTGTTATGGACTGCGTGGCTCTCACCGCCGGACTTATTCTGGGCTGCCACGCCACCGTTATAGTTCGTCGACTGAAAGGCAAGAGACGCGCACAGGAGTATCGCTCACTTCACCGTCATTTTTTTTTTTTTTTTTAATGTCGTGGTGGAGAAGCTGTGGGTACGTGTAATTATCTGATGGACATGAAATCCGCAAGAGGTCCCTTGTTGTTCCAGGCACCTCTGGTCCACGGCACATGCGAGGCGTCAGCCCTGAGGCATCTATGGCCACGGGGATTTAAGTCAGCTGTTGCTCATACGCCGGGCGGGGGGGCTATTTCGGGCTCGTGGCCTCGGAGATACCAGCGTGGGTTGTGTTGCCAGGCTTATCATGCAGGGCTGTGGCTGGCCCAGGCAGGGGTGGGAAGGTCCGCCTCCACCCTGAGAGGTGACACCCAGGGAGGAGGGGAGGAGTGTGATGGGGGGGTGTCGAGAGATGACACACGAGGTGAGGAGTGTATCTAGTTAACCAACGTCAGCATCCCATGTCTGCATATATCTTCGTATGTGACTCTATGTTTGTTTCAAGTAACCCACACCCGGGTAGTTTACAGAGGCGCTGGACTCGACCACCCTTATCCTCCGGAGAAGCCACACCCCACTAATACTGGCCTGCGACGTCCCCGTGTCCTGAGAGACACGAGTTGAGAAACATGAGCCACATGGTAAGAAGTTGTGGGGGCCTGACGCAGTGGTTGAGATATGCAGGGCTTGAGGGAGGGAGGGAGGGTGGTTGGTTGGCTAGGAGCTCCCGGTCCCCTCCCCCGCCCTACACGAAATGATCCACCTCCACCTCCTACCAACTCCTCCTCCCATACATACCTGCACCCACACCCAACCCAGCCTCTCTCAGAGTGTTATATTTAACCTGACCTTGGGGCTGAATGGCCTGGCCTTTGACCTGACCCTTAATTAAGGGTTAACGGTCGTGCTCAAGGGGGGTTAAGAATGTTGCGTAGGAGCTTCTGGAGCACCGTTGGAAATGTCCAGGCGCTAGATAAGATCATTAGACTATTTGAAAACGTGAACAGACGAATGAATAAGGTTTGAATGGGGCGGGTTTATGTGGCCAAGTGACTCAGATGAGCGCTGGTCTCCCACATACAATGGTCGGGGCTGTGACCCACTTTACTCATCTCCGGCTGTTTACTCACTGCACGCTGCCACCTCTGCAAAACAGTAGCCTTTTTATGACTTATCTCTCTGGGTTGGACCACTTAAGGCAGCATCGTACTCGTAGATTTGCGTCAGTTGGAAGCTAATACATTTATGGTCGACGCGGGTTTGGTTGCGACGCCACACGGGGGGACCTGTCACTCAAATATCCACAAACATCCACGTCTATCCATTTCCTTCGGACGAGGCACTTCCCGCGCCCACTCCTATATAGATATCTCATCCAAATGTGGTTAGCTGAGGAAGCCTTTTATTGCTGATATCAATGATGAAAGATGCCATTTACACACTAGCGCTATGCAGGAAGGCATTCCATTTAACATTATATATATATATATATATATATATATATATATATATATATGAAAAGTACAAGAATACCTGGTAAAATATTTCAATAGCATGACCTTCATCTGTAATGATATTCTTAACATGAAGTCAACACCCACACGCACGCACGCCACGTCGTCGCTGGGGATTTTCTTCATTTCTCTCTATTTTCGTAGGAATGAATAACACGAGCCGCTATATAGCCTCTTCCCTCGGGCCAGCCAGCCAGTCAGCCGGTGGGTGGGTAGGTGGGCGGGTGGGTCGGTCATTCATTCGGTAAGCCGTCGTCCCTGGCGCGGGGACCTTCAGCCCTCCCCATCTCTCCTACCCCCACACACACACACACCCTCCTCCCCCCTCTCATCTCTCACCTGGCGTTACTGGTGGTGGTGGTGGTGGTATGAGTCATAGACGTGGCTTACAATGTGTGCATTGTTGTGACTTTTACTCTGGTGCATTCTACCCGTTTCCTGCTTGGCTGGCGAATGCTGCCACGCTCCTCAAACGTTAAAACTGTGCACGGCAGGTTTAAGCCAGTCCGTCGTAAGCTGAGAAGGGGGAGATGATCTGTGTGCCATTAGGCAGCGCTACAGAGCTGAAGTATGAGAGTAAGGAGGGAACAGGAGACGAGCTGAGCGAACGAGAGCTAGAGACAGCATGAGCAGCCGCCAATAGTAGGACGCACGCACGCACGCACGCTAGCACCACCAGGCAACACATTTCTTGCCAAATAATTCATATTTAATTTAGGAAGACGTGCATAATCTAATCATGTTATAAAATTTGTATGAGAAATGACGGAGGGAATATGAGTGCTAGCGAGGAATGTGTGGTGGTGGTGGTGGTGTTGCCCTGGTGGTGGTGGCGGCAGTGGTGGTGGAGGTGAGTCATTCGGCCTCACACTGCCGTCACATTCTTACACCCGCCACAACTTATTCAATACCAGCTTGTGTACGGTTTATTCTCGTCCACTACTGGAGGAATCACGGAGCCAATAATAACGTGTTCAGTGCCAGTATCTGTCGCAGGTAAATTGTGTGGAAAAAAAAGCCGCTGTAATTATTTGTGGCAGCGAGCGCCGGCAGCCGAGGTTGGGTGTATGGGAATGCTGTGTGACCACGAACACAGAACAGCCCCGCGCACACCCGCAACATCTAACTTCACCCTAAATGCTTTCTCGCCCCAGTACACAAGCATTAGTAGACTCCAGTACTTCCTGAAGAGAAGTGCATCATTAATTTAATTATGTTCCAGGTACGAAGAGTTGGGGGATTATTCATCAAGTTAATGTAGTCCACAGTTGTGTTTTTTCCACGTAGACAAATAAGATTAGGGCAACGCAAGGAATAATTGCAGCCCAGTGCTTAGCATGACTCATACTGTTTCATGTACGCATAAATGTGATTCGTATATATACACCCAGGCCCGGGGGGGGGGTTTGCTAACGACCTTTAGCACTTCCTCCTTCTTTTTAAATCTCACACGAACAAGGAAATGGCGGTAACGAACTTTCCAACCAGTAGGGTCGACCGTGTAAGGAGAACAGGTGAGAATTCCAACCTTAGCTCCCCCTCCCCACCAGTACCCAGACACTGTGCCCACCCTGCTACACGCCGGCTACACACACACACACACACACACACACACACTTTGCCATTTACAATCCTAAGGTCCTCACAGTATTTGATTTTAATACGAAGGGACGAGGTGTTCACACCACGTCTTCTTTATGATACTAGTCTACTTACCTTGACAAGAGACACTCTTCATGACGCCGAAACTTATATTGTGAGCCTACAATGCTGAACTCTCGGGATCGGTAACATGAGCGAGATTTCAGCCTAGTTTTACTACCTCACAAATGAATGAAATTAATGTCCACATTCCGCAGTCCTCCTCCATGGCTAGACGCGCACTGCCAAGATATCTGTCGCAGTTGTCGTAAGAATGAGAGAGAGAAAAAAAAGACAACAACTAGGGTGTGCAAGCATGCAGCGTGAGTCACGACAAGCTGGTGAAAAGGTGGAGCTATTTTTGCTTGGTGCCTCCGTCACGGAATCTAGCGTGCGTGTCACCTTTTTACAAGGCGTTGGCGTTCGATGGCAATTTTTTTTTCTCTCTGTCTCTCTCCATGTCTTCCTCCTCTCTGGTGGGTCAAGGGAGAGGGGGCGTTTATTTCGGTTACTGCCACTGGTCGATAAGCTGGCTGTAACGAAGTTTCTTTTCGTCTTTATGGCTTTACGTGTTTATTTGAAAAAAAAGAAAAAACAAGTCCCCTCTTTTGATCGGGTCGTACGGAAAAATACGTCGTCTTCTGAGAGTTATATTGATCAGATAAGGCTATTTACAGCAGTAGCAGGAAGTCCACCATCTCAAGTCGTCACTTTTCAGACATACAAGAAAAGAAAAATTGGCCGCCAGACTTATCACGCCAGACACGAAGGAGAAATAAATGTCCACCTCTGACACACGCACGTCTGCTGGCAACCAGCCTAGCGAGAGGCGGGTGGAGGAACCACCCTGTGGCCGGTTTAGTCGTACTAAAGGAAACTGTAAATCACATGGAAGTTATTACTCCTCTAATCTTTCCCTAGATGTTGGTCTGCTTCATATGGAGACTCCTTGCGTGACTCCCAACTCACGCACACACACACACACACACTAGGAAACGGGGGTGGCCATTCGCCACCGGGTAAATCGGTTGGCCAGGTATATAGATCCATCGTAGCAGAAGCCGTGACCGACGACGCCGCCCTGAACGCTGGCTGGAACACGACGCCGCCTCAGTACTGCCGGGGCCACTTCCGCCTCTTATTACGCCTCCCCCCCCCACACATCCCACTCCCCCCCCCCCGCTACATGTTCAAGGTGTTTCTCATCCCCAGCTCTCGAGCTCTTCCTCCTCTTTAACATCTGTGTATTCGTCCCTCGTCATTAAGATACCAGAGAAAGCTCGCATTGACAGTAATTCATGCGGGAGAAATTTCGGTGGGGACTCGGTTGGGGTTTTAACGTATAAAAAATATACTAACGCGTATCCCGCGCGGGAGCAGAATTTCCACCGAATACTGTCATTGTGTTCCGTACAGTGTTGCGTGAATGTAAATAAAACTGGGCGGAGCCCTTTCCATTCAAGTTCGATACAAACATTTTTTAAGATATTACCGGAACATGAATAACGAGACATCTGTCTCGCAATTGCAACAGACAAGAGTTTAACAAAGACCTTTGTACACCCACGGGACACATCTACTTTCGTGTAACAATTAAAAGTAATGAATGAGAGAGTACGGTCTATACAAATGCAGTGTTGACGATGAATAACAATGGCTATATTTGTTGCGAGGAGGGTGGGGGTGTGGGGAGGTGTGTAGGTAGGATAGGGTTGGGGAGGAGGATGTGGGGGGGTCGATGGCGGGCCGTTACTGTTGTGGGTCCCGCAGTGGCGGCTGCTGGCCCGACATTGCTCCACAAACATGCTGATGGCCTTAATGTTGCAGCGCAGGAGGAGGAGGAGGAGGGTATGCGGGGGGTTGGGTGCCGGGGGCCGCCGCGCCTCTCCCCCTCACTTGTAAATGGTCACTTTACACGCTCCTGAGACTAACCAGCGGAACCAACCCAGCGGCTACTGTGTATGGCAGCTTGGGCGGCGGGGGTTAGAGTTTTAACATCACGAGCTGGAGCTGCTGCTACAGCTGGCTAGGTCGGGTGAGCCAGAGGCTTTTATAAAAGCGGAGACGAGAGGAGGGGGTCGGTCCGGCCTCCCTGAGTCTACAAGACGGTGTTATGGTGGATGATTCACACCAGTCAGTCAGTTGTGGTGGCCAGCACCGAACGGTGGGTGGTGGGTGGGTGACCAACTGTGCTCTCTCTCTCTCTCTCTCTCTCTCTCTCTCTCTCTCTCTCTCTCTCTCTCTCTCTCTCGGGATCTCCTTCCTCTGCCTGCCTATCTTCAACAAGTCGAGTCGTGGACCCTAACTATATGACTCAGTTTGACGACGCTCGTGTCACTGCTGCTGCTACAACGCACATATCCCCTCCCCTCCTCATCTCTCTCTCCCGTCTGTACTTTCTGTGCATAAAGTGTCAGACGACACTCGCAGCGTTCAGCGACTCATTGTAGCTCGACTTATTATATAGCGCAGACGAGATGGGGCGCCAGAGACGCCGGGTCGTTGCTACTGGTAAAAAAAAAGAAAGAAAAAAAAAATGAATTCGCCTCACGAGTGAACCTTCTTCACCACGACGATGTGACGGATTGGCCTCTTGGTAAGTGTCAGGTCAAGGGTTACGCCAACGACTACAATTTCAAATAGAAAATGGGGAGTACCGAAGTCCTCCCTAAAAGTAGCCAAGTTCAATTTTTTGTTCTCTCTCTTTCTGGAGGTAATCGACTCTTAACTTCCGTGAGTTGCTTCTCTCAGCATTGTTCCTATCAGTTTGTTTACCTCTCTCTCTCTCTCTCTCTCTCTCTCTCTCTCTCTCTCTCTCTCTCTCTCTCTCTCTCTCTCTCAGCTGCAGATAAAAAGACTTCCTTTCTCGGTGGCTATTCTTCTATAACTGTCGCTGGTCAACTCACGGCCGTGTTACTGATGGCCGAGAACAAGTCTGATACATCACGCCAGGGCTCGAGGCGCGCACTGCAGACGGCGCTGTACATCATGTACATCTCTCAGAAGTGTCACTGCCAAGGGGGGGTGGCATGACGTTTATGGCCGACCTCCATCGACAGGGACGCCCATCCCGGCTGAGGAGGAGGAGGAGGAGGAGAAACCAGGCTCTTGGACATGATATTTTCCATCGCGATCCACAGCGAGGGATGCTCGTAGCTAGGTCTTCCTCGCCCCGCCGGGAGACGGGAATCAGGCGTGATACAGCCTGAGCGAGGGATGCCATTCTGGTAAGTCTTGGTGTGGTGGTGGCTGGAGGAGGGCTGATGACGGAGGAGGCACCGGGAAGCACCAAGTCTTATCCGAGCTAACCTCGTACTCTCCTACAGCAGCAGACATGTCGACCAGGGGGGGACAGCACCCGATACATATCAATGAATTACCACTGTGTCTTGAAACCCTTGAGCACGACGGCGCAAGAATCCCTTGTGAGGGAAGGGATGTTGGCATGACCTTAAGGGTCAGGTCATGGCGCGCGGGCCGTCAAAGGGCTGTACCATCATTGCCTAACGGGGTTACTTTCCCTGATCTCCGCACAATGGCTTTGCCCTGCATGATGCGCCGGGCAGATTTCCATGGGGGGGCAAACACTTGCAAAATCAGTCTCCCTCCTCCTCCTCCGCCCCGCCTCGCCCGCCGTGGAAGGTAAATATAAGGAAGGTTGAAGATTATCACTCGTCACATGGGTAGATCATGGTCTCGCCGATGTGTGTTTAACCTTTTTGGTTCCCCCAAGGGTCTCTCTCTCTCTCTCTCTCTCTCTCTCTCTCTCTCTCTCTCTCTCTCTCTCTCTCTCTCTCTGTGTCCAAGAGAAGCCATCATGACGGCTGGAGTAGGGCAGAAGGGGGCCGTCATGTGCAGGCAAGAGAGATATACAGTCTGGGTCTGGAGGAATGCAGTCGAGGATGGTGTGTGCGGGGAGGGGTTGGCTGGGTGGTCCTCACGACACCCACCACCACCACTGGGCTGACCTTTACCCACGCCAAGCCAAGCCACGCCACGCCACGCCACTCAACGCCGTGCAGGTTTCCCGCGCCTGTAATGTAGCCTTTCGCCGCCGCTGCTCCATCAGTCGGGTCTATCTGGGCGAGGTGAGCCGTCAGGTCGTCTCTTCCCTCCACAAAGGAACGGTGGTGATGTCATCGGCGGCAGCGGAGAAAGAAAACGATGACTGGGTTCCCGAAGAACTTCCTCCGAGAGCAAAGATATAGGTGGGACTCGAACCCACGAAAGATGATTTTCTTTTAAGACTAACGCGTTGACCTACAGAGGAGGACCTATGAGGTTGACGATGTCTGAACCTGTTAAAAGAGTCTGGTTTCATACGTGATAAATGGCATAATTTTTTTTTCCGAGGGGGTTGGGGGGGTCGCTAAATAGGCTTTGGACGGATGTGGGTAGAGTTAATGGTTCTCTCAAGTCACCATGACGGATTGAACGACACACACACACACACACACACACACACACACACTATAATGAGACGAGCACGTCATGATGCAGGGGGGGCGGGGGGACCACTGCTTTTGTAATGGTCATCCTGCAAGTCATGACAGTGGCCACCCAGAAGACGCCTATTCATTGTCTTCGTATCACCTGCCACATGCCAGCTAGTGGCAAGGGCCTCGCCACTAGCTGGCCATTCCCTCGATCTCTGCCACCGACCACCAGCCATTTATCATGGCCTCTAGTAACTTGACTAACGCGCCGTGAGGGAGTGGTTGAGCCTCGTCTATACTAACCACAGCCAGGGGGCGTGTTTCAGGTCTCACGAAGGAACCGGGCAGGTGTGTTTGTGTCGGGGGGTTTGAGATAGGAGGAGGCCAGACAGGCTACCCAGCTTTCCCCTTGATCCCCGCCTTCGTCATCGGCATAAAAGGCGGAGGTGTGGCGGTGAAGGAGGAGGAGGAGGAGGAGGAGGAGGAGGAGGAGCCTCGCCATTGCCACGGGCCGCACGTGGGGTAGAAAAAAAAATATTACCCCATTGTTCTCGTGTTAGATTCCTTCGAGGCAGCGACAAGGTCGACTCTGTACTCCAGTGCCTTCCCCCCGGTGGCTCAGAACACGGCCGAGGTGTGTCGCAGGACCCACGTGGTGCTCTCAGCAGCTGCTTAGGTCGGAGGACAGTCGATCGTGGATGACATGGGTTTCTGAAGCGTGAGCGCGTCCGCCTCGCATAACCCAAATGGTAAAGTGTGGCGTGCCTCCTGCTGAGCCTGATGCAGGAGGGAGGAAGGGAGGGGCGGCAGCAGTGATGTGTGGTA
This sequence comes from Panulirus ornatus, assembly GCF_036320965.1. Lineage (NCBI taxonomy): Eukaryota > Metazoa > Arthropoda > Malacostraca > Decapoda > Palinuridae > Panulirus > Panulirus ornatus. The sequence goes on along the minus strand of NC_092255.1, from coordinate 19,863,888 downwards.
CTGTGAAGGTGAAGCTACAGGCAGACAGGCAAGCAAGCAAGCAGGCAGGCAGGCGAGCAGGCGGACCGTCAGGGGTTGAGGAACGGTATGTTGCAAGACTGACTCAGTCCGGAGAGGGTCACGGGTGAGCACCTCGCCTACTGCCCAGGGCACCGCCGCCGCCGCCGCTCATCATCACCGCTCCTTTCTCTCGTATTGTTCCCACTGCTCAACGCACTGTACTCGCGAACCACCCCCCAACACTGTCTACCATCCGGACATATTGTCCAGGAACACTGTCACTGACGCTGTCCTAAGTCACAGTGCGACATAAGTGCAACTGACGACGTACTTCAAGTACAACTGAAATACTGAGGTGCATTACTGTATTTCTCCGCGGGTGCTTTTATATTCTCCTGTATTATATACCGGATGGATTAATGAAACTAATCCTACCAACGCCAGGGGTAACTGAACTGTTATGTAACTGGCGAGGGAGACTGTCACGGGAGAAGTGTGTGTGTGTGTGTGTGTGTGTGTGTGTGTGTGTGTGTGTGTGTGTGTGTGTGCGTGTGTGTGTAAGCACCCGAGAAAATCATTGTAGTGAACGGGGGTAGCCAAGCGTGTCCCTACTGGGCAGAGGGAACCCGGGTGGTCACGGAACTGGCTCTCCTGACGGTGGTGGCGCAGGGCCCTCCTCTCCTCCTCCTTACCTACCCAGCAGGTGCTCGCCGCCCCACACATAGGGTGGTCATTACTCACCCACCTTTGTAAACAGTAAGGTGGGGTGAGGGCGGAGATTACTCACCTACCCACCCCTTACCCCCCTCAGGTCGGTGAGATCACGAACCCAGAACCCGTGGAGGGGGAGGGCCGAGGCTGGGGCCTGGAGACTTCTCCCGCATAGTGTGTGGCAGCCATCCTGAGTGGCAGGAGGGACCTCCTCAAGCCGTCCGTGAGTGACGGGACTTACTCACGCCCTGCTGCAGGATGTAAGCTGACGTAATACGTGACTCTGAGAAACTAAGGGATGACATTAATAGATTCCTCCACCGGACAACACAACACAGTTCTTTTCGGCGAGGATCAGTTCGAGCTCCTCCGGTATGTGGAGAATGAAGAAAATAAAGGATCGTGCAGGTTGCCAGACGGTCCCAAGCACCGACTTATGACGCAGAGTGTGAAAGACCAGGGAGTAATAGTGCCTCACGAAATTACCCTCCGTGAGCAAAACAACAGCTGGCTCTTCCAACAACAAAAAAAAAAGATGGTGAGGATGGATCATGGACCATGGGAGGGACCTGGAAGCCAGCCTTTAAAGTGTCCACAAGGGTAATAATGTTTTGACTTGTGGACGACCCTCCTCCTCCCCCACCTCCACCTAAGAATAACAAAGCAGGCAGGCGGCAAGTCTCGTTGGCATGCGAGCCTCTGCCACGGAATGAGCACTCGTGTCATCTTTAAAACTAACTCCGTGTGGCCATTACCTCTGGCTGGGTCTCCCTCCTTACTGGGAGGCAGATCACAATGTCCAGCAACCGTGTGCCTCCCAGACGCTCAGGATGTCTAACTACTGGGTTAGTTTACTGATATGGTTAACCATATTGTCAAGTTTTTAGACGCGTCCTAAAAAAAAAAAAGAATTTCCACCTCAGGAGCAGAGATGGTCTCCCGTCAACAGCACTGGGGTTTATTTACGCCCGGAGCTATCATCACTCGCCCTCCCCTCTCAACCATGCCCAGGTCAATCATCCCACCAGCCATTATCCCGCGGGTCATGATCCCTCGGGTCATTACCCAAGTCGTGAGTTACAACGGAGCCTCGGCTGCCGTTAACATGGGCAACGGGGGGGGGTCGTCGCCCAACTGGCCCATTCAACTTCACATGTGTGGAGGAAGAAACCTCCGCCGGTGCGGCTTGCGAAGTGCAGGGAGCGACTGAACCCCAGCGGTGCTGTGGGAAACCTGGGTATAGGGAGGAGAGGGATACAACTTAAGTCTAAGGGAGCGTCAGGGAATATTTCCGCCACTTTGTGTGTGTGTGTGTGTGTGTGTGTGTGTGTGTGTGTGTGTTTTCCCTCTCCCTCCCCAGGTGCTCAGCGGCACCATGAGACCGGGGCCGGGGAGACCCTGTCGTGTGATCAGGCCGACCCTATACTTCGTTATGGGAAGTATGCGAGTGTGGGCGGAGCGGACGGGAAGCCTTGTAAACAAATGCGTCACCCGGGGGGGCGGCCGACGCCGGGTCCTCCCTCCTCCACCATCAATAAATCAATGTCTCCTGACATATCTTAACTTCACAATAATTCACGATACTTAAATCGGGCTCGGTAGACTCTCATTTGGTGTCGTGGTGAAGTGATGGCATGTGGAGGGTGGTGTGTGTGTGTGTGTGTGTGTGTGTGTGTGTGTGTGTGTGTGTGTGTTCGCGGTGGCCGCGAGGTGTGCCGGCAGCGTAGGGCACCGCCAGACTACCTATCACCTTTAACGTTTTGGGTTCAGCTGGTGTGTCCCCTTGAGGACTGTTAGATGTGGGAGGGGGGTGGTGGCGGAGTCCTCAAGTGAGGGGCCTCCACGACCGACCGACCCCCCCAACCCCTGCTACCGGCTGTTATCCCTCCCTCCCAAAGCCGGCCCCCCACTCTACCCCTCTCCGGGCCATCTCCCCCCCCCTACAAGGCCAGCTTGGTGAGGCTTCCTGATGGCTGCCCCTCCACCATCACCTTAACGGTCTCCTCCTCCTCCTCCAACGTCTCAAGCAGTGGCTCTCAAGATAACCCCCGCGGCGTCAGAACCTCCTGATACTCTCCCCCTACCTGTCCTCACCGACCGAGGGAGGGAGAGTGTGTGTGTGTGGCGGCGGGAGAGGAGGAAGAGTGAGGGGAGACCAGTCAAGGTGTGGACGAGGAAGATGGTGAGGGGGAGTGGGGAGGGCCGGGTCCCATCCAGCCAGGCAAGGTCACCACCGTCGGAGCTCGCAGCTTCCTGCTCAGAGCAGCACCTCGCGCTCCACTTCCTCTATACCCACCTCACTCATCCCACCGCTAGGCTCGAGATGCCCTCAGTTATGTAACACCTCTTGACACACACACACACACACACACACACACACACACACACACCAAGGAACATGATTACATACAGTGTACTGGCTACTGCTGACAGTAATTACAACCAATGACGACAACTTAAACTACTGTGGTTGTCTGGTGTTATTACACACACACACACACACACACACACACAGTCCAGTAAGGATGTTTATTTGCTTGCTGATACGTGCACTGAGGTAGAGCAACACTGCCTCCAGAAGACTGGTGTATTGCAGACACCAGAGCCTTCCTGTCTCCCTCTGTGATTCCCCAACAAAAATAAACTGGAGGAACACTGGCCATGACTGTGTGTGTGGATGATGTAAGGAAGGGAAAGTGCTGGGAGGTGGCGGGTCTGGCCCCTGGGAAGGTATAAGCGTTAAGAGAGAGTGCGAGGGAGGGAGGCGTACGTGTGGAGACATTTGTTATGGCTGGCCCGTCTACCGTCTAGTTCACACACACACACACTCACCAGAGTCTGGCTCGTGATTGTTCGTCTGCTGGTAAACAATTCTGCACTTAACAGTAATTGTTTCATGGACTCCCATCATCACAGTCACCTGCTGAACTACACTAAGCTGACACCATAAACACTACACTAGCTACGGGCGTACACACAGTACATGTATGAACTAAAGCGGAGGAGGTACTCACCCTTGAGGAGGAGGGGTTCTCTGTTGTCCTCGAGCAGCGCCGTGAGGACGAGGTAGACTGGGTGGTTGTGTGGTAGGGCCTCCAGGTCGGTGCTGGAGTCGTCGTACACAATAATCTCTTTATAGCACCTTTTTTTCAGGAGGTCGCGACCAGAAGGCGACGCGGCCAAGTCCACCACGGACGCCCGTCGCAGCTGCAGCCGCTTGCGATTGAAGCGGTCCGAACAGTTGAGGTTGATTGCGCTTCGTATGTGCCTCATGTTGTAGCTGATGAAAGTTCTGAGGTCAAGCAGCAGGAAATTTCTGGGTTTTGTTTTGGTGAGTTTGCGTGCGACGTCCGCTGGCTGAAGTGCGCGGGCGCGCCTGAGGAGGATGGAGCGCTGGATGGTGGCGCTGTCGCCGCACGGAGAGGCCGGCATGCTCACCACCTGCGGGGCCATCAGCTGCGGTAGAGACACTGGGCACCTGGCGCTCGCTGCTGCACTCGCCTCCCCTGGCTCACTCAGCGACCGGTTCAACGCCAGGCGAAGCCCCTCCCGACGACCTTCACTCAGCATCTTGACCACTCACCACCCTGCAATATAACAGCCGTCACTTCCCTATACACTTGACTGTAAACACACACACACACACACACACACACCAGTGTAGAACTCCCTCCTTGTGTCATACAAATAAGGAATTACACACAGCCTTAGTACGTGCTCAGCGTTCCTACTCTCTCATGTTAGCCACTGGTGTGAAAAAAATACACTCAATTACGTAAACACCCACTAGCACGACTGCCAACAATTACACACATCTCTATTTGTTCGGTGTATTGATTCAGACATACGTCACACGCGGGCACAGGAAGTGTATACACAACACAGTTTCCGGTGGAGTCTCTCCTCGTACGCACTTACAACCCTGACGCTACAACCCACCACACCAGCCGTCACCGCTTCTCTCCTCCTCCTCCTCCACACGCTCAGAGCAGATGCTTTCCCCTCGCGAACACCTTACTTCCTCCTTATCACAGTTCGGTACATAACGCGTACACACATGGTCAAGTTCCATTCCCGAATTGAGGTGTCAACTGCAGTTTGTCCTATGCAAGACATGACATTATTCTCGTGCAAAAATGTTGGTCTAAGATAATTCTAATTATGTTGTTTTCTCGGCGTGTAACAAGTACATTTTTACTGGCAATTAAGTCAAGGGGGTTAAGAGTGCGGGTTAGTGGCGTTAGTGACGGGGAGAGGTGACTCAGGTTGTGGTGTGGGAAGTCCCCAGCTACGGTCACTCGTCCGTCGGTCACTCAAACGGACGCTGACGCCTCTTCTTCCCCTCGCGTCCCCGGGAAATTTCGCTGGGTGTTTTGAAAGGGCGCTGTGCTAACCCACCGCTGTGTCACGGCCTTCTGTATTCCGACGATCATTTCCTCCTCATTGGCTAAAGAACGCGGCTAATACGGCACTTCTCCGTGTAGGTAAGATAAAGACCCTTGTACCACCCACCAATGGAAGTCTTAGTTGTACAGCTGTCTTTAGCTAGCCATTTTGATCACTGACCAAATAACCCAATGATTGCTACATTTATTTGTAGAAAGAGTACAACTCGACTCTCAATATATATATAAATGATTCGTAAATAAGGGGGCATTTATTCAAGCAGAAAGCAAGTTTTTAATCACTTTGATTTACGAAAAAAAAAAAATACAGTAAAAGAGCTATGCAGTAGAGGATGCGTCATATAAACATCCTTTTAGATTAAAGCGCAACTGAATTATAGTTCTTATGGTCCAGTGCTGGGAGGGTGGTGGTGTTGGATAACATACACTTGGCGAGAATAAGCCTATTGCTTAACGGAATCGTAAATCCACGGTAAGCTGGATAGTCAGGAGACATCTGGACGAAATTCTTGGGTCAGTTTAATGAACAAGTTGATATTAAGAGTTGAGAGAGAAAAAAAAAAATACAATCGAAGAACAGGGGCGGACGGTTGAGGAGGAGGAGGAGGAGGGGAGGGTTGGTTCCTTGGCGCAATGCCTACCATTCCTGCTGGTGAGGTCAAGGGGAACATCCTGCCTCGAGGCTTCCCCTCACCCTTCTAACCTCGCCCTCCCCCCTACCTCCTCAACTACACACAACTCCCTTACTGCATATATATATATATATATATATATATATATATATATATATATATATATATATATATATATATATATATTGGGAGACAAGTTTTAAAACTGTGTTTAGGGATTATGAAATTTCTTGTGGAATACGGTTGGATCCAGATACGTGGCCGGTGAGAGAGGAAGATAGCTTTTGGATCTGGAGTGGAAAATACGTTCGCTCAGGTGACAGATATTGGATGGAGAAATGCTGGGGGTAGTAGTCTAGCTCTCTGCAACCACTTGGGTTCCATCTGCCGCCTGCGGCTACAAGACGAGAACAGTGATAGGCTAATGCCGTGCAGTTATGATATTCTGCAAGCTCTTCCACGAGTTATTATTTACGTTTTGTTTCTCGTCATTCTGTTTAGGGGTCTGGCACTGAGGGAGGAGACGTGAGGTGGCTGATAAAATAAAGGTTCTCACCTGTTTCAATATTTTTTTTTTGAAGGATTAAAAATAATATCACGGTACAGCTGGAAATAACCATTCGCTGTAAATCTGGTAGGGTGTTCTTAGCAACACCTAGGCTTACCAGTGAACACCCAATAGTAAATGGAAATATGAATAAATAAATAAATAAATAAATATATATATATATATATATATATATATATATATATATATATATATATATATATATATATATATATACTGCAAGTGTTTGAGTAATCTCTTAATAGCCTGCCTCTGAGGTTATTTGTGTGTCAGGAAAGTGCTGCTAGATAAATTCTAACTGCAGTGCTAAATGAAACCTAAGGGGATGTCTCCACCAAATCACCTCTTATTAAACCGCAGATCAGCTCTTTCATTCTTACACTCTCACTTGGAGACGAGACACAAAAAAAGATGGAATTATTCCGGCATGAACCTGATCTTGTCCGAAGAGTTTATTAACTTGGCAAGAGACATGAGATAGCTGGGGGTGTAAGTTAGGCGCAAGTAGGGATCCCGCAGTGCGTGACAAGATAGATGTGGCACCACCGCGTGACATCACCTCCCAATGTTTGAGTGTCGAGTCACTATAGCTTCAACAGCATCACCGCCTCACCCCAACCAACAGCTAGGCTACAGGCTGCCACAGTGTGCTTCACTGTAGTTTTTCAATTCGGCCTTGCAAGCATTCCTTTCACTGCTGCATTCATTCATTACTGGCTTGGCCAGGGAGTTCCCATATCTTTCACAGGTGTTTGCCATTGTTCATTGACAACCCACAAAAGAACTTCCAGTCAAACATTCATAAGAAATGGTATTGTGATGAGCTAATCAAAATGATACATTTATATTAGCTTGGGTAGCAAATATAAATTAACTCGTTTTTTTTCCTCTCAAAATGCTTGCTTTACAGGTTAGGTTAATTTTACATTACGAGTTTTTGTAAGACTATATCCTTATGATATTCATATATGTAGTATATGAAGGTTTCAAGAATTTCATACTAAAATCATTAAATTCACTTACTGTAGCACATGATATTCCTTCGGACGAATTATAAAGATCCCTTTTGTTGACTAGATTTCCCCACTCTCACACACACAACAAGAAACACTAAATGTAAATCCGTCAATCTGTTTTCAGTTGCACTCAAGAGGATGGCACAGAGGCAGTGCGTGTCCTCTCACTACGCGAGTTGTGTATCTACTGACTGACTGGGACTGGGTGGGCAGCCTGGCGGTGTCAGCTGGGACTCGTCACAGCCAGAGGTACGATGTTTAAACCTCACTCGTATTATCTTTATACTTTTTGGTTTTTTTTTTTTGTGTGTATGATGACAAGATTGATGTACTATTCTAGAAAGACGAATTGAATTTTAGATGCGTTTGTTAAGAAGATATCGTCCGTTGATCATTATGGTGATCAGGAGTGGAACTTTAATATAGTTTTTCTATAATCTTAGTGTGTCCCCATAGCATGGGGGAAAAGGAGTCATCCCGAGTGTTGGGTAATACTATGATGTCATACACATGACAAATGTGTTCGTTTGATACGCACATGTTCGGCAATGGTCATTTCTGAACTGCGTAAGATGTGGATAGAGTGACTATTATTCATTCATATTTGGCATAGGACACCCCCCGTGGTAGAAGGTGCTGGGCCCAGAATACTCCCTGATTCATTCACTGAGAGGCAGGAAGGGCTGCCAAGGTGTTCTACGTTATCCGCGTACATTGCTATTTTCTACTATCGGTAAAATCAGGTCGTGAAATGTGTAGATATTAATATCTAATTTTCTTTTCTTTATATACATCTGTGGGTGAGTGTTGATACCCGGAATTCTCTAGGGGAGGAGGGGAAGAAAATACTAGCATGTCTGGTGTATTGAGCAATGGATGTGATGTAGTACTCAGAGGATTCTGGAAAAAACGTGTCGTTAGCTCATGTGGGGCACCGCAGGGGCATGCATCACACAGGTTAGTCAGTTGGTGCTGCCTTGGAAGGAGTGAGACACCCACCTACTCCTGCACGGCTCCTCTTGAATCAACCTCTCTCTCTCTCTCTCTCTCTCTCTCTCTCTCTCTCTCTCTCTCTCTCTCTCTCTCTCTCTCTCTCTCTCTCTCTCTCTATATATATATATATATATATATATATATATATATAGGAATAATACACAGGGCTACCGGGTATGAGTGGCTGCGCCACTTCAAGATTCTGGTGCACTGGTGTGTTGTGTGCTCAGGAGTGAGGATATGGGACTGTAACTGTGGTAATGAACAGCTTCGTTCCCAATTCTATGGGATGGACGAAGGGCATCTAGACATGTGCAGCTTTATTTAGGGAAGTGATTTTGTGTGTGTGGCCATGGTCCCGAACCCCCAACACTATGTCCGACGCGGTTTTGTTTATGAAGTAATGAAGGAGTCGCGTTATCATGACGCAACTCTATACAGCCACGACAATACCCACCTGGTTGTCCTGTTTGCCGCATTTCCACGAGGAACGGATAGATACCATGATGTGACACCCACCCCCCTCTATCACACCCAAATGTTTTATCTTCTCATTTTTTCTTTATGGCGGAAGATGTATCAGAGACGAGGTTTACGAGTTTCATTCTTACACCGCAATGGATAGATAAATGAAATAAACCAAGTACATCATTTTATATTATCATGAGTCTTCCCCCTTATGTAAAATGTTCATACGAGTCGAATTATGACGAATATCTCCCGAAGCCACAAATGGACACCACATGCAGTAGTGTAAACAATTTAAGATATAAAGAAGTGCATTTGACTCTTCATTTGTATTCAACGTAGTCTCTTCCTCATGCACTTTCAGCCCCCCCCCTCCCAACACACGTAATAGTGCTGGTCTCAACTGTTACTAATTTTTCTGATGCCCCTGATCACCGGAGGGACTGAGTTAGCTGGTCGACGACTGGCAGGGTTCCAACGGAGATGCAAATGAGATGATACTGCTGATTGCAGCCCGACGTTTACGTCACGACTCGGTGGCTATTTTGCAGGCGGTCTGTGCCTGTGTACGCCCAAGCGTCCTAAACCGTTCAGGGGTCAGAGATGTGTGAGTAAGATATGCCAGCTGTGTCGCTGGTGAGAGAACGAGACACGTTGATCTGTGAAGCTCTCACCATAAGACTTCCTTTTTTCATATTATTTTTTTGTTGTTCTCTTCATAGTCATCATAAGAGATAACCTGTTTTGTAGCACTTTTTGACGTCATTTTCTTTTTTATTTTTTTTTTTGCAATTGTACGCCCAAGTAAACGTAACCAGAGCTGGCTCGCGGCAGACGTAAATACCCACCTGGACTCCAATACCAGATTTAATACACGTTGATTTTAACCAGCTAACCTTAACCTCCTCTCCCGATAGTGCACGAAACCTCCACTTTTCTTACTGTGGGGGCCAGTCGGGCAGTTAGTGGGATGGTAAGTGGAGCGTGTGGGTTCGACTCCAGTACATACTAGTGGGTTGAAGACTAGTAACATTGCTGTGAACAAGGGTGAGGGGAAAGAACATGGAGCGAAGACAGTCAAGACAAGGAGTTTACTGCAGTGAGAGTAAATCTAGGTATGGTTTTGTATTGGGATCGACGACCTCAGGTGAACGGGAGAGTTGAGCAGATGAACTCAGAAATAAACAGGTGGACACCATGAAACCCTGACGTCTTCCATCGTGTGAACATTGTCCTTCATAGATGATCGGCAGGTGGCACGGGGGGGGGGGGGGGGAAGATGGCTATAGCATTTTAAATGAATATATCCTAAAGATTTATTTTTTTTTATTTCAATAATACCGAGGTCCGAGGAGAAACTGAGTCTTACGTTAAAGGTGTATGAAGAGAAAATATTCAGTGCATGGCTTTTATTGTGGTAGTTAAGGGTACGACACGCACGTACACACACACACACACACACACACACACACACACACTTGAGGTATAGGTATGTGGTTGAGTCAGTCTCTTTGACTTTAATAATACTTGTAGTTGAACTATGAAGCAGGTCCGGGTTCACACTTGTGTAATCCAAAGTATTTATTTCTTGGCCGGTGTGAACACAGTTATTATTATCATTTATTATTATTATTATTATTATTATTATTATTATTATTATTATTATTATTATCAGTATTATTATTATTAATATTATTAATATTATTATTATTATTATTATTATTATCATTATTATTATTAATATTATTAGTATTATTATGGTTCTTTATTATTGTAGCTTACATATAATCCTGACGTGATGAGTTTATCTATAGTCTAGCTTGTGATTGAGTGTACCTATAGCCTAAGCTTTTGATGAGTATCCATATAGCCCAACTTTTGATGAGTATCCATATAGCCCAACTTTTGATGAGTATCCATATAGCCCAACTTTTGATGAGTATCCATATAGCCCATCTTTTGATGAGTATCCATATAGCCCATCTTTTGATGAGTATCCATATAGCCCATCTTTTGATGAGTATATCCATATTCCTGGCTTTTAATGAATTTACCTATAGCTTTAGCTTTTGAGATTTACCCATAACCGAAGCTTTTGATGAGTACACCTATATTCCTAGATTTTGATGAGTTTACCTTTAGTCGTAGCTTTTGATGAGCTTACCTACAACTCTATAGCTTCTAAATGAGTTTACCTATAGTCCTAACTTTTGATGAGTTTACCTACAGCCGTAGCTTTTGGTGATTTTACCTATATCCTTAGCTTTTGATGAGCTCATCTACAGCCCTAGCGTTTGATAGAGTTTATCTATAGCCTAAGCTTTTGATACGAGCATACGTACAGGTCTAACTTTTGACGAGTTTACATACAGCCCTGTAGCTTATCGTGAGTCTGCCTATAGGCGTAACGTTTGATGAGTTTACAGACAACCTCGGCTTTTGATGAGCTTACTTACTTACGTATTCTTAGCTTTAAACGAGTTTACCTACACTCCCTTCATGTGAGCCAGAGCAGTGAAGCAGCACAGTTCAGTTCTGTCGCGATGCTATAACTGTGGAAGCTTCCCAGGGTTTCCAGGGACGTCGACGGCTGGTGACATCATCTGTATGACGGGAGAACAGCGCGTCACACCACCGGTTCGTTCCAGTGTCTAGCAGTTCGTATCCTCACTCTCCTCCCTCCCCGGTTCGTTCCAGTATCGTCATCGCCAGCCAGTTCGTTTGTTGTCTTCCTATTCCCTGACTGTTTCATGGGCCAGTGGGTTGGGGATCCTCCCATGAGCCAAGATCCTGCAACGAGGGAAGAAAAATTACTCAGATTATGAGCATCAGTAAGTAGAATTCGAATCCTCTTCCCACCGCGAGGTGCTTTGACGTCACCCGTGTGGGACTGCCGACACTCGCGAGTGTTTATTGAAATTGACATCTGTCATTTAGTTTATTAATGGTGGTATCTGTAAAGGAAAAAAGTCTATAATAATAACACTAAACATTTAAAACCATTCGTTAAAACTAAACATTTAAAACCATTCGTTAAAACGAAACATTTAAAACCATTCGTTAAAAATAGTAGCGAAGTACGAAAATAAAAAATGAAAATAGTTTGTATAACTAATCCCTGGCGTACAGGGATGCGACACATGAGCTGGACGGTACAGCAGAGCCTGGACCCTTGTACCAGATTCACAACATCCTGTGATTTCGTGTGTTCAGGAGGGGGGACGGGACGGGAGGGGGACACACTCCCTGTTGATTGATTCTGTTGGACGTTTGGTGTGGTGGCGGGGACCAGTCAACTGTCAGGGGGGAAGAGGTGGTGGTGGTGGTTGTTGACAGTGTGAGCTTCCTCGAAAAAGAAATGAGTTTAGTCGCGTCGCTTGTAGGTTCTTCACTCCATTCCTGGGAGATGAACGATTCTGTCGCCTTCTGTGTAACTACAGGTACTGGTGTTCAGAAAAAAAAGAAAATAAGATGGTAGTATCCCGTATCGTTTGTGCCTCAGATGAAGTGGTTCTTGTGACACCCAGTAGCTCCCTCTCGCGCAAGACTTGAACGTGTGTTACATTGTTGATTTCAATAGAATGATTGAGAATTGGACTATTATTATTTTTCCCCCCATCCAAATAAGCAGCGTTATAAAGTCTTGACTCGCAGTAAGAACCAGCGTTGAACATATGTAAGCTTAATGATTTTGCTTGTCAGCGTTGCCACCAGCTGCGGTATATATATAACAAAGGAATTAGGAGAGAGAGAGAGAAAAAAAAATGGCTTGTATGCACTACATTGTAAACTCCTGCTGGCCGCCATGCCACAGGGTAAAACTTGCATGACCAGACGATTCAGGTTCTCTGTGTGTAGTTACCTTTTGAAGAACTTCTGGGACTGTTTTATAGCCTAGGTTATTCACTCACAAGGTCTCAAGTGTATGTTTGTAAGCTTCTACAACCATGTCACTCCTTATATGCCATATTCCATACACAGCTGACGAAGACTTGGCCGAAGACCGATATATATATATATATATATATATATATATATATTTATATATATATATATATATCCCTGGGGACAGGGGATTAAGAATACTTCCCACGTATTCCCTGCGTGTCGTAGAAGGCGACTAAAAGGGGAGGGAGCGGGGGGCTGGAAATCCTCCCCTCTCGTTTTTCTTTTTTTTTTTTTTCCAAAAGAAGGAACAGAGGGGGCCAGGTGAGGATATTCCAAAAAAGGCCCAGTCCTCTGTTCTTAACGCTACCTCGCTAACGCGGGAAATGGCGAATAGTTTAAAAGAATATATATATATATATATATATATATATATATATATATATATTTTTTTTTTTTTTTTTATACTTTGTCGCTGTCTCCCGCGTTTGCGAGGTAGCGCAAGGAAACAGACGAAAGAAATATATATATATATATATATATATATATATATATATATATATATATATATATATCTGTTTCCTTGCGCTACCTCGCAAACGCGGGAGACAGCGACAAAGTAAAAAAAAAAAAAAGAAAAAAAAAATATATATATATATATATATATATATATATATATATATATATATATATATATATACATATTTTTTTTTTTTTTATATATATATATATATATATATATATATATATATATATATATATATATATATATATATATATAAAGAGCATCTTTATGGAGTTCTCGTAACTTCGAAGCTGCACTTCAGGGTGGAGTAAGGAAGGTAGATAGACTCCTCGAGGGTGAGAAGGTTCTCGACGTGACCATCTTCCTCCCTCACCACCGTCCTCAGACGTTTTGATGCAGCAGCCTCGACGCTGAGGTTTCGCCTGCGGTGTACCCACACACTCGCAGGCGGAGTCCGAGAACCACCTGTGCATATGTGTGTGTGTGTGTGTGTGTGTGTGTGTGATATATCTCTCAAGTGTTTGGGCGTTACTCTCACGGCCGAGGTGTAGCACCCTAGAGGTCTCAAGGTTTGGATGCCGATGCTTCAGAATCATCCTCTGGGCAAGGTTTTCAGCAAACGCCAGTGTGATATTTCCAAGCGTTTGTGCTTCAGTTTGCTCGGTACTCTTCCATGGCCGACCCAATTTTGGGTGTCGTTATTTTAGAATCTGTGCAATAGGCTTGAAACTATGCACCTTGGCCTTGAAGACTGCTTTCATACCCTTAGTGCATTTCTCGTTATCGTTTCACGGTCGAACTTTAGCTTCAAGAGACTCGAAGGTTTGGTTGTAGGTATTTGAGAATCTACTAGGCTAGGCTTTTGAGTTTACACCACCACGTTGGCCGTGAAGGTCATTTTTGAGGTTACCAGAGGCTGCTTTTCAAAAGCCTTTCACATTGCAATGAGCTCTCTGCTGTCATTTCAGAATAGGAGAACTCCAGCATCCTCATTTCATAAAGAAGTTACCTTTAGACCAGAGGTGGGATCCAAGGGTACTAGAGCTTGTCCTTAAAGGCCAACCTGTCCTTTTAAGGCTAACAGTCATCACCTTTCAAGGTTAAGAGTTACCACAGCATTTCATATTACGATATTTTCTCGACATCAGTTTCCATGCAGGTAGATTATGTCATGGTTGCGATCCTCAGTAAGACTTCATGTTGGTCAGGCCCGGCCAGGTTCAGCAGAGGTTAGCATCGGAAGTGGGCACGGCTATACAACTAGGCCCCCCTGGCGCCGTGTGTGTGTGTGTGTGTGTGTGTGTGTGTCCCTCTAGCGGAGGGAGGCAGGAGGAGGTGGTAGGAATGCCGGGCGTTGTTGGATCTGGTTCCACCCTTGGGCTGGCGGCACACACCAAGGCCGACAATCCCGACGGGTCTGTCATGACCAGGAGGACCTTCGCCTCGACCTTGGTGGCTACCTCACTTGTCACGACTGGTCGTGCTGGTCGCCCTGCCTGCCACGCCAAAAACTGTTCCCTGATACGTCTGACAGAAATGTGCATTACTCATACGAGAGCTCCGTGAGTGACGGAGTCCTGGCGGATCTAACAACATGCCGAGCAAGCTTTCTTCTTGCCGACGCCCGGGGGGGGGTTTTGTGGGAGATTCGAGTGCGTAATATAGAGTCAGCCAGCCATTCAAACGAAACAAATCTTGGAAGTGACTCTCATAACGTAAGACTTTCACTGGTTCACGTCAGGGAGGGAAACCTCTGTATCGTTGATGCTTTCTTCCCCCCCGAGATGCAGAGGGGAAGAACGGATTAGCCCTCACTAGGCTACGCCAGCAGTTGGCCTCCCGTGAGTGGGATATACAGAGGAGGTGCTCACGCCATGGTTAGGATGGAGATGTGCGAGGTGAACACTGAATTTCTTAAGTCCTGTCCACTACCTTGACCAAAAACGCGAAGGTTACATGACTTCGTTCTGAAATAATGGAACGCAGTTCAGTTATGGAAGCTCGTAGACTGAACCATTATAATGACCCTTGAGTGAGCGCGGCGGTGCAAACCCTCACTTTCAAGGCTTAGCCTTTGGACCTGACTCTTCAAATGGTATTATGTCAAAGGCCAGACCGTCGTACTCGAGGGTCGCGCCGCCCGTGCCTGGTTGAACTAAAGCTACACGATGTTATCAGGGGTGGCAACGCTCATTATGAGAGACGGCTCAGCCCTGCTTGGCTGTGGTGGAGAGGGCGAGCCTACCCAGGCGACGTCCGGACATCATGACTGTGACAAGAGGCCGAGCTAGATTCTCGGCCCGTGTGTGTGAAGTTGCTTTGTTTACATTCTCCCTAGGGGACGGCCAACGAACCCCCCTCCTCGAAAACGGTTGTGATCACCCAACTTCAGACTCCCTCTAGTGGCTCATTGACTCCTGTATTTTCGACACGGTGGCATCCGTGCGAGCCACACACACACACACACACACACACACACACACACACACACACACACACACACACACACGCACCACCTCCTCTCGTAGCCTCACAGATAAGGTTCCCCAGCTGACGAAACTGCAACACCACGAAAATTTGGCATTTCACTTCCATGAGTAATGACAAAGACGCCACTAGCCGTTGTGTTTAGTATACACACACACACACACACACACACACACACACACACACACACATATCTTTCTTTCATAATATTCGCCATTTCCCGCATTGGCGAGGTAGCGTTAAGAACAGAGAACTGGGCTTTTGAGGGAATATCATCACCTGGCCCCCTTCTCTGTTCCTTCTTTTGGAAAATTAAAAAAAAAAGATGAGAGGGGAGGATTTCCAGCCCCCCACTCCCATGATGATGATACACACACATACATACATACATATATATATATATATATATATATATATATATATATATATATATATATATATATAGAGAGAGAGAGAGAGAGAGAGAGAGAGAGAGAGAGAGAGAGATTTTTTGAATTTATCTTCATGTGTCGTCAATGGTTTCATATGACCGACAGATTTGTGCCGGTAACACCGGTTGATTTTTTTGTGGTACAATTAATTAGGGTTTTGATGCCCCTGGGGGAGGATGGTGTCACGTATGACATCATTAGACTTGTAGGATGTTGTCCCTGGCATGTCGTTATCAAAGCTGTATAACATTAATCATGCCACGGGTCATGTACCCCCTCACTCCTCATAGACCAGAAGCGTAATTATAACAATACCTCAACACGATCATACTGACGAATTTCGCTCCCGTCTCCCTGACGGAGTTGGCTGGGCAAAACGTTTGATGAGAGGATGGTGCTCAACTCCGCACGGAGTCAGAGACCATACATCACGTCAGAGACCATACATCACGTAAGGTTTCACACATGGCATAAGTGTACACAACTGTTTCAGTCCTTTCCTAACAGTTCATAATAAGTACGCCACATTTGTTGATCTAAAAGCTGCATTTGATATTGCTTATAGGCAAGTTAGTTTGTACGAGGTAGCATAAGTGGATATAGGTGATCTTGCACTGGATACTCGGCTATCTCTCTGATAGAATCTAGTCCGCCGTGTTGTTTCAAGGCTACAAAAGTGAGGTTAAAGACATGCTGTTTGGCGCTCCTCAAGGTGGGGTACTTAGCCCCAGTTTGTTCCCTGTGTTGATCGATGCGTTACTGAAATCGATTCCACAGTGTGCCAGACATATCACTATTAGTTCTGCTGGTGATATTCTTGTACAGACCAAAACATATCGTGAAATGCAAACTGTTCTTTACTGCATACACACAACATGTGAGAAAGCCTTGGCTTTATCATTTCTGCAGATGAAACCAAGATCGTCAATAAATGAATTGGTAAGGTTTAGGCGTGGACCGGGCGAGTTGAAAATTGATGGAAGCCTGATTGAGTGTCTTCTTGTAATATTTTGGGTGTCTCAGTCCCATACGCTGCAGCTAGTGTGCGAGTTCCGATAAACACAAGTAGAAACATTTTCCATCACAGTGTAATGTGTAGGGTAAAACATACGTACAGAGAAAGTAATAAGATCAGCAGATTACATGATGTTGTCATTGCTACATTAATGTTAGGCTACGTAGGTACTCCTGGCGCTTTGGCCTAACTGGAGGTGTTAACCGTGTGAATTCAGTAGCGGCACAAACCAACCAACGCCGAGACTCGGGTCCTCTACGCACGGGAGGTTGAGACACGACACCAAATGTCGTCTCTCTTCCTTCGTCCACAAAGCAATCCAAGTAGAGCAAGAGGGTACTTGGAAGCCGCATGAGAGGCTGTCGCCCGCCGCGGTGAACGACAACGTCCCACGGGAAATTCGACACAGAAAAGCAGAGACTTTTACACACCTTTGGCTTACTCCAGTTACCTCAGTGGCAGCAGACCGACTGAGAGCTGCTGTAAACACTGTTGATACTTTGAAGTGCAAAATTCAGTGGAATGAAAACGTACATGGTTGAGGGGGGCAGGTAGGAGAAACGTTCCACTGAGGATATCATTTATGGTGAAAGGGTTGGTTTAGGACCTCGGGCCCCCACCCACCGATACCCAGGGACCACGTACCTGGTAAGGGTAGATCGGCTGTATCACCGATGCCACGAACCAGTTGTAAGTGTGTGTGTGTGTGTGTGTGTGTGGTGTGGATGTGTCAGCCATGATCACTCCTCCCAGATCCTGGTACGTGTCATGCTAGGTGAGGTGCCTCAACCCTGACTCAGTGTCCGCCCTACCCAGAATTACCGTCAGCCTGAATAGATAAATAGATAATATATATATATATATATATATATATATATATATATATATATATATATATATATATATATATATATATATATATATATCCTCCCCTCTCGTTTTTTTTTTTTTCAAAAAGAAGGAACAGACGGGGCCAGGTGAGGATATTCCAAAAAAGGCTCAGTCCTCTGTTCTTAACGCTACCTCGCTAACGCGGGAAATGGCGAATAGTTTAAAAGAAAAAGATATATATATATATATATATATATATATATATATATATATATATATATATATATATATATGTTTCGGTTTTATTTTATATGATATTTTGTGTGTGTGTGTGTGTGTGTGTGTGTGTGTGTGTGTGTGTAGATTGATCAGTCATTATGCTTTTTCGTCAAAGTAATTAGATTTCTATCGATTTTTTTTTTTTATACATCTATCTTGCTCTGTATATAGTCTATGTTCCTGTCGGTATATATGCATGTAAACAATGGATCTACTGTTTGGGGAAAATGTGATGGTAATATGAGAATATCACAGGCTTGGTAATATGCTTGTAATATTGACATTATGAGTTTACTGTCCAAAGAATAAAGTCTAGAATGTTACCTGAAAATATATGTTTATCATATGGGTATATATGTATGTGGGTTCCGAACAAGCGTTATAAATACAGTTTACATAAGGGTCATAAGCATCATTAAGATTGGCCCCCGAGGTTTGATTTCTCTTTAATCGGCACCTATTGTTTACAGTCTAACCAAACTTTAACTTCTAGTTATTTCACCCATAACCAATATTGAATGTTCAAAAACAGATTCGTATTTTTTTTCTTGTAAAAGTAATCTGTAAATTGACGTAATTTTTTTTTTATACATGGCGCTCGAGGGAACCGTTAACTGAGTCATAAGTTTAAGGAATTATTATTATTATTACCACTGTCGTTTAGTAATAGTTTCTCTTCGTTCATTGGCGCTTACAGTCATGTAAACGGATGTCATGATGTCATGATGGATCCCATCATTGTCGTGCATCGACTAACGTCAGTTGACATCACCAATGAGGTTAGCTAGAAAAGGATCCGTCACATTTCAAACCATTGTCTTATGGAGACGATACGTTTTTGAACGCTCAAGTCTTCGGGCCATGATGGTCCTTTTAAGTGTTAGCTTATTTGAACTCATAGTATAAAGACGATGAATTGACCTTAGAAGTGGAACTGAATGAGGCCTGTCCCTTTTTTGTGAATACTAAGATACGTAAATTTAGGAATTCCTGTAATATATCTATGAGTCCACGGGGAAAATGAAATACGAAAAGTTCCCAAGTGCACTTTCGTCTCTTCGATGTATATCTACTGACTGTTATATTTCTCTCTTGTGTCTCCCCTGATGATGTGATTATTACACGAAAGTGCACTTGGGAACTTTTCGTGTTTCATTTTCCCCGTGGACTCATAGGAATATATATATATATATATATATATATATATATATATATATATATATATATATATATATATATATATATATATATATATATATATTTTTTTTTTTTTTTTTTTTTATACCTCGTCGCTGTCTCCCGCGGTTGCGAGGTAGCGCAAGGAAACAGACGAAAGAAATGGCCCAACCCCCCCATCACATGTACATACACACGTCCACACACGCAAATATACATACCTACACAGCTTTCCATGGTTTACCCCGGACGCTTCACCTGCCTTGATTCAATCCACTGACAGCACGTCAACCCCTGTATACCACATCGCTCCAATTCACTCTATTCCTTGCCCTCCTTTCACCCTCCTGCATGTTCAGGCCCCGATCACACAAAATCCTTTTCACTCCATCTTTCCACCTCCAATTTGGTCTCCCTCTTCTCCTCGTTCCCTCCACCTCCGACACATATATCCTCTTGGTCAATCTTTCCTCACTCATTCTCTCCATGTGCCCAAACCATTTCAAAACACCCTCTTCTGCTCTCACAACCACGCTCTTTTTATTTCCACACATCTCTCTTACCCTTACGTTACTTACTCGATCAAACCACCTCACACCACACATTGTCCTCAAACATCTCATTTCCAGCACATCCATCCTCCTGCGCACAACTCTATCCATAGCCCACGCCTCGCAACCATACAACATTGTTGGAACCACTATTCCTTCAAACATACCCATTTTTGCTTTCCGAGATAATGTTCTCGACCTCCACACATTTTTCAAGGCTCCCAAAATTTTCGCCCCCTCCCCCACCCTATGATCCACTTCCGCTTCCATGGTTCCATCCGCTGACAGATCCACTCCCAGATATCTAAAACACTTCACTTCCTCCAGTTTTTCTCCATTCAAACTCACCTCCCAATTGACTTGACCCTCAACCCTACTGTACCTAATAACCTTGCTCTTATTCACATTTACTCTTAACTTTCTTCTTCCACACACTTTACCAAACTCCGTCACCAGCTTCTGCAGTTTCTCACATGAATCCGCCACCAGCGCTGTATCATCAGCGAACAACAACTGACTCACTTCCCAAGCTCTCTCATCCCCAACAGACTTCATACTTATATATATATATATATATATGATTCAGATGACCTTGCATCAGTTTTGTTGGGGAAACGATTGTCATCGCGTTCTTGGATCGGAAGGGTTAGTCATGAGTCAGTGGTGTGAATCATAAGTCATTAGAGGGACGTTCATGACACACCCAAACGCTGCTTAAAGGCTGTGAGTCAGGGCAATGACTCATCAGTACTTCCACTGGAGTTCTGGGGTTAGTTAATGTCCAGTGGGGGGTGGGGGGTTTATAGGGTTGAATTTGCAACCCACTGGAGGTTTGGGTTTAGAGTTACATCTCATGGGGTTCTGGGGTTAGTTACACCTAGTTGGGTTCTGAGGTTAAAGTTACATCTAGTGGAGTTCTGGGGTTAAAGTTACATCTAGTGGGGTTCTGGGGTTATAGTTACATCTAGTGGGGTTCTGGGGTTATAGTTACATCTAGTGGGGTTCTTTGGGTTAGTTACACCTAGTGGGGTGAGTTAACCGCTGGGGTTTCGGGGGTTTGAGTTACGTCTAGTGGGGTTCTGGGGTTTGTTACGTCCGGTGGGTTTCTGGAGTTAGTTACGTCTCGTACGTTTCTTGGGCTAGTTACATTCAATGGGGATTCTGGGGTTTTTTATGTTCACTTGGTTTCTGGAGCTAGATACACCCAGAGGGGTTCTGGGGTTGGTTACGTCAAGTACGTTTCTTGGGTTAGTTTCATTCAGTGGAGTTCGGGGTTACACCCACTGGGGTTTTGGACGTTACATTCAGTGGGTGATCTGGGGTTGGTCACGGTCAATGGGGCTCTGAAATTAGAGTTACACCCACTTAAAGTTATGGAATTAGTTACATTCAGTGGAGTTTTGGTGTTAGTTACACCCACTGGGATTATGGGATTAATGTTACATCGAGTGGAATTTTATTATTATTATTATTATTATTATTATTATTATTATTATTATTATTATTATTATTATCAAATTTATTCATCCATTTATTGCGGAGACAAGACTATGTATTATTGATTTTAATTCTTCTTCTTCTTCTTCTTCTTCTTATTGTTATTATTATTATTATTATTATTATTATTATCATTATTATTATTATTATTATTATTATTATTATTATTATTATTAATGGGAGATTTATTCATCTATTTATTTTTTCGTGACTTAGCTCTAAAGTGCATGTTGGATCCCATGTCGGTAGACGGGGAGCCTAACCCCATACACACTTCCCATGATAAAAAGACAAGCCTGGGAGACCTAGGCAGCGCCTATGTGCTAACACTGTGTGCTAGGTAGGGTGAGGGGACTAGCGCCAGGCTGTCTGCCCAGAGGGCGACGGACGTAACTCATACAGTGAACTTCCAAGGCAAGATAGGGAGAGTTCAGAGACATGTAAACTAAAGTATACACGAGATGAAATTGAAACCCAAACCCACACGGAACGTGATTCGGTTGGAGTCACAGGCTAGCGAGGCCATTACAGGAGAGTGTGTGTGTGTGTGTGTGTGTGTGTGAGAGAGAGAGAGAGAGAGAGAGAGAGAGAGAGAGAGAGAGAGAGACGTGGGATTGACACAGTACTCAGTCGGTGACCACAACAACACGTCAAAGTGAAAATATCTACGTACGAATGAATATCAATTTTTTCTTTTTTTTTTTTTTAGTTCATCGAGAAAGAGAATTTCAATTTCTTTTTTCTGTTGTCAATCTTTTCTCCAAATTACCGGATGCGGGGCAGTGTTTCGGTCACCTCACTGGTGACGGAGGGAGGGATAATACTATAGGCAAGTGCAGGCGGAGGAGGAGGCGGAGGAGGAGGCGGAGGAGGAGGAGGACCTAGCCGAGGGCGGCGAACTTCGTCCCTGAGACATGTCGGTGATATTTTTCCCCCCACCGTTGGGCGCCCGACCTTCAGGGAAGCCGTGTCACCGTTTCTATGAAAGCGTTGGACGCGGTGATTAATCCACCCTGGATTAGCCAGTCCCTGGCCGAGTGAGGTGGCTCCTGTGTGATGATTGACTTGGACTGTGCAGAAAAACTCACTCCCGTGTGACAGCGCTTGTTTACACCGCGCTGCGTTGCGAGGAAGGCGTTAAGCCAATCCTAAGTCTGCTTTCGGGAGGCGCTGGCCGATATATTGGGTGATGGGTAAGTGATGTGGATGTTATACGAAATTAGGTCTCTGGGTTAAAAGATAGTGGCCATAGCCTTGCAGGGCTTGGGAAGAGAGAGAGAGAGAGAGAGAGAGAGAGAGAGAGAGAGAGAGAGAGAGAGAGAGAGAGAGAGAGAGAGGACATGATCAACGGATGAACTTAAAAAATTTTTCCCCTTGCGTGGGATTCGGTGGTGTGGACGTGACACGACTGCTCGAGAAGGCAAGGCTTTAGCCCCCTAGACCTGACTAGAGGGCACAGAGGCAGGAAAATTGCCTCGGGGAAGAACTAGGAAAGATAGTGAATGCAAGGGGAAACCAAAGGGAATTCGAGTGACTCCGCGATCCAAAAAAAAAAAAAAAGAAAAAGAAAAGATATTTAGTTGCTGATGGTCGTATTGTTGACCGAGGCTCATGACGGCAGCGTGAGCAGACGACATGATATCAGGTAGGCCCTACCCCCCTATGAACAGACTCGTGCTTAAAAAGGTTTACACAGATATGACATTATCAGGTAGGTTAGGTTAGGTTAGGTTACAGAGGTGAGCTGGGGAGGGAGGTGGGCTGGGGGCGCCCCTCACGCCTTCACTGCAGATATATACTATCACAGTGCAGTGTGGGTCAGTAACCGTGTGTATAGACAGTTAGAACTATATGTATGTATATTTGGTTCTCGGGGTTGGGGCGTGGCCTTCTCGTACTCAGTACACAGACATGACACAGTTTGTTGAGTTAGTACAGCCACACAGGTCGGGTTACCATACGTGTGTGAGGACAGCCCAGCGGTGTACTTAGAAGGCGAATTGTGTTACCACCGTGGGAACATAGCACCAAATAAGGCCCACTGGCATTACTGAACCTGGCTGAGTGCAACCGCTGATCACCCCCAGTGTTGACACAGTTCTTGAAACAGTAGACCAAGCGAAGTAAAAACCTGTGATAAAGGTAACCTTTATTATTCAGTGTACTCACACACACACACACACACACACACACACACACACACACACACACACAGACGAGGCATCGTCAGCAAACACTAGCGTACGACAAGCTGGGTGAGGCGTCGCCTTCGTAGCGATTATCTGACGTTGTGATCCTCCAGCTGCTGCCGAGGGAACTGAACACCTTTGATTGAGGACACCTGAACCTGGTGGTGGTGGTGGTGTGCGCGTTGCCTTCAGCGGTGCTGCTCCGGGAGTTCCCCTGTGCACGGTGAGGTGTTGAAGTGTGTGTGTGTGTGTGTGTGTGTGTGTGTGCGCGTGTGTGCCAAGTCATGGGGTCGTGTGGCAACGATTGATGTGTTGTGTTTGGTTATGGTTGTGATTTACTAAGGTTAGATAAGGCGTATGGCACGTTGGTGGCTTACAGATCCGATGTACGGGATATGGGTGGATTGTAGCAGCGTTGCGAGTCCTCCAGCCAGCCATTACACACACACACACACACACACACACACACACACACACACACACACACACAAGCGTTTATAAGCGTTTAAAGATGGCGTTGGATACGTTCTTTGAGGTTACCAGCCATTGCACACACAGACACGGACACACACATACACACACCCACACCCACACACACACCCACACAGCTGTGAGTGTTGCGTGGAGTGTGTGTTGTGTCACACACTCTACATACACGCCTCCGGTTTTGTACTGTGTACAGTGACCGTTGTTGTTGTGAATGTGCTTAAAGGCTACATGTAGCACGTATATCTCCTTATCTTTGATATCTTGGTCCTTATCAGTTCAGACCTTTTTATAGTCTGCTCTCCGTTGTGAGGGTCCAGCATACTGTCTGGTGAGGAAATGAGGCCACAGACCCCCCACCCATCCCCAACACTCACCAGGATGAGGAATACATGATCACACACACACACACACACACACACAGCCTCCCCCCTCTCCCAGCACCCACACAGACCCTCCTCATACACAGAACTGCCCGCAGACCCTCCACATACGCAGGACCACCACCAACGCGGACCCCCTACATACGCAGACCCTCCACATACGCAGAACCACCACCACCACGGACCCTCCTACATACGCAGACCCTCCACATACGCAGAACCACTACCACGGACCCCCCTACATACGCTGACCCTCCACATACGCAGAACCACCACCACCACGGACCCCCTACATACGCAGACCCTCCACTCGCACATCACCCACAAAGAACCTCCTCTCGCACTTCACTCACACATGTAAACAAGCCTTCGTAATCTCAGTCTGTTGTTAGCCTTTATGACAAGTTTTCCGCCTGACATGGATGAGGCACTTCGCCTCACGGGGGTTTGACTCATGTGTGGGTGAGTCATGAGTCGAGGATGACCCCTCAGGTAGAAGTCACTCAGCCAGGGATGAGGTGAGTATGAGTCCAAACAGAAAGGTGGTGAGTGTGATGAGTATAGGTGTGAGTTCAGAGCCCAACTGGTGAGTCGGGTGTGAGGCTGGCATGAGTGTCGGGTGTGAGGCTGGCATGAGTCGGGGACGAGTCATTGTTGAGTGGCTGGTGAGTCTGGAATGAGAAAGGGGGTGGGGGGGGAGGAATCACCAGGAGCCAGTCTGATTAAATCAGTTATTTATTTTATGTTAATTGAGTCATTAAGAACAGGATGATACCGTTATCTGTTATCAGTCAGTGATGACTCATATTGAGGGAGACGGCATTTTGAATAAGGTGAGAGATATGAGGGTGTCGGGATGGGGGTCATGTTTGTATCTGGGGGGGGGGGATGGGGGGGTGTTACTTGAGTCTGTCAGTGACTCGTGAGTCGATGGATAGGAGGGGGGAAGGGGGAGGGGTAAGGAGGAAGGGGAGTTCTTCACGATGAGTCTGCCTCTCTCTCTCTCTCTCTCTCTCTCTCTCTCTCTCTCTCTCTCTCTCTCTCTCTCTCTCTCTCTCTCTCTCTCTTGAGTCTTTGAATCCCTCCTCCTCCTCTCCTTCTCCTTCTCCTTCTCCTTCTCCTCTCCTCCTCCTCCTCCTCCTCCTCCTCGGCCGGGGTGTCACTAGCGATGACATGGTGAGTGTGTCCCCCTCTGAAGAGATATCCTTCACTCGTCCTTGTGAGTGATGATGAGTCGGTCAGTGCTCGTAGTGAGTCATCCTGAGTAAGGCCGCGCGTGAGTGAGTCGATATTTAGGCGGAAGAGATGTGACTTTACCTCTCTCCTCCCTCCTCACCCTCCCCCTCACCCTCCCCCTTCTCCGCCTCTTCCTGTGTCCGGGTGAGTCTGGGAGTTACTCACCCTGTCCAGTCAGAGTTCATTCATGTAACTCATTAGTTTTCCTGGCATGTGCTATCGGCGATCGGAAATGAGTCATTGGTACATAGGACCGGGTGAGGCAGTAGATGTTTGGGGGGGAGGGGAGAGGAGGGAGGAGGAGGGGGGGTGAGTGAGTGAGTGATGAGTGCACTGCTGGATGCGGATGTTGGGTGAGGGTGAGGGGGAGGGGAGGTGTTCCGGCAGGGGGTCAGAAAGGGAGGAGGTGCACCGGTGAGTGGCAGTGGGTGAATGAGTGGCCCGTGGGTGAGTATTGGGGGGAGGAGGGGATGGGGGGGGGGGAGAGGTTTATACTCACCTCACACTCAACGCGGCAGATGGTGTGTAATCACACCCGTGGGATGAATCACTGGCAGTACTCGGTACGCGTTCGTTCGAGGGTATGAGTAAGTGCATGTGAGTAAGGGTGTGTGTGTGTGTGTGGGTCATGATGACCCGGGCAGCGTGCGGGTGGCGTAGTGGTCAACACCCAGTCGTGTGTGTGTGTGTGTGTGTGTGTGTGTGTGTGTGTGTGTTTTGGTAATGTTTCGGTCATCTTCGGCCGCTGGTTTCATTCAGCTTAGCTGGCAAGCTTGAGTCCTGTACTGTGGATCCTTTCGCCCCTCCCCTGATCTCTCTTGGTTGGACCCCAATGTTTACATTCGGTTACGTTCGTGCCAGTTCGCCGTTTCCCGTACGAACGATGTAGCGCGAATGAGTAGATTTTTCTGCTTCCGTCACTCGCTGTGATCAACACCAGCTCCCGTTTTTTTTTGTGTTTGTGGAAACTTCACACTGCCTCCACCAGCTCCCGTTTTTTTTTTGTGTGTGTGTGCGGAAATCCTCTGTATAGTGCCACTGTGCGGCAGGTACAGAGAGAGAGAGAGAGAGAGAGAGAGAGAGAGAGAGAGAGAGAGAGAGAGAGAGAGAGAGAGAATCACTGTATCCTGTACATTTCTGAGTGACTGTATTCGATACAGGTATACATAACACCTCCCCCCCACACACACACACCACTGCCTCACTGCACAGCAGAAATGCACGGAACGACCCGAATTGCAGTGGATTTTGATCCCTTCTTTGGCCCTCTTTAATCCTCCCATTATCACGTACCTGATCCGTCCTTAGGGCTGGTGTAGTGTCATCTTCCGTGTCCTCAGGCACCGTAGTGTTCCATGCACGGTCATGGACTCCGTGCAAGTCTGTCCCGTGTACCATTGGCATAGCCATCCATGCTCATCGCCCGCGTCATGGGAGTCCCATCATCAGAGGTATATCCTTGGGTCTTCTCTGTGTCATGAACACCATCATCCATGCAGCCAATCCACTCACTCCTCCTCACCTACTCCTCCTCACCCACTCCCACTCCTCACCCTCCCATGCTCACGAGCTCTGCATGTCCGGTGTAGTGGAAGGATGCCATGGAGTGTAATCCTTGTGTATACACGCCGGCTGTCATCAGGCCATCATCTGTATACGTCAACTGCTGTGTATGACTCTTCCCACATCACATGAGAGAGAGAGAGTGTCAGGCGTCTGTTATCAGCTGAGTGTCAGTCGTAGATACGTCTGCGACGTAGCCAGCCTCACACCCACCGTCACTGTACCAACAGCAGCGTCCAGAGGGACGGAATAGCTGTACGAACTCCACCGTTCCATCGTTGTTTCCGCCTCCACTGTGGTGGTATCGGTTGCCCGTCCTTTGGGGGGCCACCTCCATCCTGAGGAAGGCATCGCCAGGGGAGGAGGATGAGGAGGAAGAGGAGGAAGACGACAGGTCGGCCTCGCGCGCCCTCTCCTCACCCGCCTCCACCTGCTGCTTGGAACACTGAGGAACCAAACACATCCCGGGTCCTGATAATATGGTTGTCGTCTTCCTCCGAGGTTTCTCCCCCGTTACATCGCGCCGCCAAGATCAATTTTGGAACACGTCCCTCTCCACCTCACCAGTACCGCTCGCTTGGGGGGGGTTCCATCTCGGGTACTCGACACTTGGTTCTCCCTGACGAGCATTTACGTCCCCTAATACGCCGTTTTGCAGTGGGTAAAAATCACACTCAAGGCCTCTAGTTTTTTTCGCTTTTGAATAATTCTCTCTCTCTCTCTCTCTCTCTCTCTCTCTCTCTCTCTCTCTCTCTCTCTCTCTCTCTCTCTCTCTCTCTCTCGCAATGATTGCGATGGTGCATCATCATCATCACCTTGGCCACCAGCTGACGTCCCCACCCCCATCCCTTCGTAGTGTAGCGTCCTCTTGGAGTGGTGTTGGTGTTGGTCCCCCGGTACGTCGCCTGCCTCACCTCGCCTGCACACAGAGGTATCGGAGAGCAGCGGGTGTGTCCTCTTCCTCCTCCTCCTCTGGTGGACGTCGTAGTCGTGGGAGGAGGAGGAGGAGGACCGTCCGTCCTCGCCCTCTGCACAGACGAAGATTCCCTCCCCCTCCTCACCCACCCACCCACCCACACACACACACACACACACACACACACACACACACACACACACACACAGTGTTTGTATTTGATGACCCGGGGACAACATTATCATTGTGCCCCCTCCCCTCCACACACCCTAGGTCCCTGTCCCCTTGGCTGACTATTTTCCCACGGTAGATGGTATTGCACTCTCCTTGCGGTGAACTCGACCCTTTGTCGGTAAATTTGGGTGGCTGAAAAAAAAAAGGGGGGGGGGGAAGAGTTCAATAAGATTATGTTCGTAAGGGAGAGAAAGAGAGTGAGAAAGAGAGAGAGAGGGAGGGAGAGAGAGAGAGAGAGAGAGAGACAGAGAGAGGGAGGGAGAGAGAGGAAGGAAGGTGTTGATGTGAGAGACGAAGCAGGTGTGTGTGTGTGTGTGTGTGTGTGTGTGTGTGTGTGTGTGGGGATGACCCATCTGGCCAGATGATGGTCGGACGCCACGTTCGGGCGCACTGGAGGAGTTCACACCCAAGGCTCAGCCGCTGTATACACGACCCCTGGGTACGACGGTACGACCCTTGAGCGTGACGGGACGACCCTTGGGTACGACCCTTGAGCGTGACGGGACGACCCTTGGGTACGACGGGACGACCCTTGGATACGACGGTACGACCCTTGAGCGTGACGGGACGACCCTTGGATACGACGGTACGACCCTTGAGCGTGACGGGACGACCCCTTGGATACGACGGTACGACCCTTGAGCGTGACGGGACGACCCTTGGATACGACGGTACGACCCTTGAGCGTGACGGTACGACCCTTGAGCGTGACGGGACGACCCTTGGATACGACGGTACGACCCTTGAGCGTGACGGGACGACCCCTGGGTATAAGTTGCCCCCTGTATCTCGAGCCTTGAGGAGCCACTGTGCCTGTGCTGAAGTCTGGAACCTAACCCAGATCCCGGGATCACGCGTGTCCCGGCTGTGCTCTGGGACACGACCCAGATCACGGGACACACGTGTCCCAGTTATGGTCTGGGACATAAACCTAGGTCCCGGGATCACGCGTGGCCCGGCTGTGCTCTGGGACAGGACCCAGCTCACGGGACACACGTGTCCCAGTTATGGTCTGGGACATAAACCTACGTCCCGGGATCACGTGTGTCCCGGCTGTGCTCTGGGACACGACCCAGATCACGGGACACACGTGTCCCAGTTATGGTCTGGGACATAAACCTAGGTCCCGGGATCACATGTGTCCCGGGACACAACCCAGGTGCATGGCCACATTCATGCTGGGTCATATTCTCGGACACAACCTAGGTCCCGGGTCGTATGTGTGCCGGCCATGTCCTGGGACGTAACTCACGTCCCTGGGTCACACAAGTGTCCCGGCCATAGCACACCAACCCAAGTCCCAGGTCGCACGTATATTATCTGTGGACATAATGATAATAAAGATACAAGGCTTGGCGCTGGAGGTTCAAAAAAAAAAATTATCCTCCTGTTGTTGATTGTATTTCAGGCGTACGATCTGCCATGTAGTCACTCACTGGTGGCAGAACGAACACAAAGAGCATTATTATTGTTGTTGTCAGGAGGAGCGAGGGAGGGAGGTGGGTTGTTTCCGCCGTATCTGACGATAGTACACGAAGCTGTGTGATTACACCCGTGAGTGAAGCAGAGGACTCTTGGGTGCGTGAGTCACTGTGAATCGATACCGTCATGGGTCGGATACCAGGCCCTGGTTAGGGCCCTGTGAAGCTTGTGCATGAATCACTTACGGACGAGTCGAGTCCAAGCGGGGCTGGGAGGGAGGTGGTTGTGAGGGAGGGAGGCCATGGTAACGTCAGGGGCGGGCGGGCGGGCTGGCAGGCCGGTGGGCGGGTGGGCGGGCGGGCATGTATGACCCGACCCTCCCTTCCCTCGCCCCTTCGTCGGCGTCATGAGGGATTTCCATGGCTCAGTTAAGGCGTCAACTGACGCTGAAAAGGTCTGCTCAGCGGCTCCGTGAATGAGGGAACCGTGGCTGTGGTTGTTGAGTCATGCCCTCTCCTGTGTATAGAGACCAGCTGTAACGTAGGGAATGAGGTGGTATGCCACATGTGGCCACTCCAGGATCCGTTTCAGTTTTCCCCTGGGCGGGGTAGGTGTCCGCTGGTTCACGGATGGCACACGCGGGGGGTTGATTTCGCGTCGGCAAGACTTATATATATATAAAGTTGTCGTTCCTTCTGGAAAAGTAGCAAGTATGTGAGCTTTGATTTATCGCGGATGAAGCGAACCACGTCGATCCAGAGATAAATTATTTTTATCGTATGTGATGGTCTGTTACGTGTTTATTTTTTTCTTTTTCTGGAGTTGGCGTCGAAGTGGAGGAGGTGGTGGGTGGGAGCAGAGAGGGAGCCCTAGACACACCGCCGACGGTCAGCCTACACACACACACACACACACACACACACACACGCACGCGCGCGCGCGCCTGGAGGCAACAGGTCAAGTGCGGCCTCTGCCGCTCGGTAGAATTGGGGTTTGGATCTCGTCCTGTACCTGGTTTAGGTCTCTCTCTCTCTCTCTCGGTCTCTCTCTCTCTCGGTCTCTCTCTCTCTCTCTCTCTCGGTCTCTCTCTCTCTCTCTCTCTCTCTCTCTCTCTCTCTCTCTCTCTCTCTCGGTCTCTCGGTTTGCGGTGGGAGGGACAGATAGCGGGAGAGACCTGACGGTCCATGACGAGGTTATCTGCATCGGAAAAAAAATTAAGGCTACTGATACAAAGAGGGATAGGAGAGCAGAGGGAACCTTCCCACCACCCACCTCTCCCTCCGGCTCAACTGCCTGGTGGAGAAAGACGCGAGAAAAAGTTATTCTGTCGGTGAGATTGTTCTACAGGATCCGGCTTGGGAGATCCGGGTTGCTATACGGAGGCCAGGGGAGGAAGGGAGTGGCGATGTGGAAGGAGGGCGTAGTGGTCAGCGTGGAAGGACGTACTGGTGTGGTAAAGGATATAGCGCGGTGACACTCCATAGAAGCGAACAGACGAGGGGGCCTCTGGGAAGGATCCGAATCTGCTTGTGTTCCTTCAGTCACTATCAGGTCCCTAGATTACGACGTGCACGGGTTGGAGGATGCCGGGTGTGTGTGGCATTGGACGACCCCTCGTGCAGACTTGAGGTGTAAAGTTTGAGGAATTCACATTATGGACTGCCCTCCTTTCTTTACTGGACGTGTCTACTGGAAGATTTGTCCTACAGGTTGAGTACTTGGATCCTCTCAGGTTCACTGTGTCTATACACATTTCAGCTGACTACTGATAGCTGTAAAGGCCAGTTAACGTAACACGTATCTCTCCTGACATAGCCAGCTGTGATCTGTCATTACCGCTGAGGCTCGCAACACCAATTACTCTCAGAGAATGTAAACACACAACAGCAGGGGCTTGAGGTGGTTGGTGTAAATATTTCTTTCTCCGTTTCCAGAGGCTTGGTTGATACCTTAAGTCAGGCATGGTGTCATATCTCACAATTTTGGTATAGGAAGACCAGGTAAAGACGTCTTGAAATCCACTTTCTCGTAGCTACAGTCACAGATCTTCTCTCTACATATCTTACTGTAATCATTTTTTTTGTTTCTTTTTGCCATTTTTCAATTATTCGTCGTGAAGCACATATATCTGTCGAGCAGTGGTTGGCTCACTTTACACACTGGTCCTTCTGAGAACACCCTCGTTTTCGTGAACCGGTCATTTGTTTACAGAATACGTTCAGCGTGTTCCCGAGCTGCTGCTGGAGGGAGGGAGGGATGATGTCAGATGTTCCCTGGACCATCCGGTAAGACACGCCCGGCGTGGCAGTCACCACCAGTTCAAAACACCCTTGCTCTTTTGTGTGAAGTGGGTTTTAGTGTCCTTCCATTCTCTGTGAGACCTCGAGTCTACAAAAGCCTCTTTCTCCGGTGGTGGAGGGCCATTTCTTGAGTCTTTGTACCGCAGGCGGGGAGGGAGGGAAGGAGGGAGGGAAGGAGGGTCGAGTTCGTAAGTACGTGAGAGGTGTGTCTTGTGATTCTTTGAGCCACCGATATCTCCCTCCCCTTAAAGTCTTGATTGACTGGCGCCCTCCCCCTCCACGTCATCCCTCGAGAGACATGTCCAAAGCATCGAGGTCTTCCTTGACACAAACCCCACGGTCGCAAACCTCTTCCTGGAGGCGCCTTGACGAAGCGCAAGCTCATACCGTTGGCGGGCCTGTCTTCAGCGTTGACGAAGCACCTGCTCATTGCGCTCACGAGTCTGACGAAGGAGGAGTCGGAGTCGTTGTCATCTGGTCTTGACAGGTCAGAGAGAGAGAGAGAGAGAGAGAGAGAGAGAGAGAGAGAGAGAGAGAGAGAGAGAGAGAGAGTCGCGATGTCAGGTGAAAGAGCCGCCCCTTTGGTCTTTATCAAGCGGGTCTCTAGGGCGTCGATGAGATCACATCGTGTGAGCGAGTGCTCGGGGGCGGCGTGTGTGTGTGTGTGTGTGTGTGTGTGTGTGTGTGTGTGTGAGAGAGAGATTCGCATCCACACACACCCCTGCCTCGGGGTTGACATTAGAGGGACATGAGGACACTGTCGGTACCCCGTGTGTGTGTGTGTGTGTGTGTGTGTGTCGCCCTCCGCCAGCAGCTGTGTGTATGCGACGCGCGAGTCCGGCTGTAAACAACGGGAGATGTGAGTCATACCTCCTACCCATGTGCTGGTGGCTCCAGGCTCAGCCACACTTCTGAAATTGAATGGGTCGTGAAGTCATGCATTGCTCTTAGTGTGTGTGTGTGTGTGTGTGTGTGTGTGTGTGTGTGTGTGTGTGTCTGTAATTTCCTGTATTTAATTACCCATTTGTAACGTAAAGGGGTCAGAGATACAATCATGGGGACCCCTTAATCTTTTGAAGATTCTCTCTCTCTCTCTCTCTCTCTCTCTCTCTCTCTCTCTCTCTCTCTCTCTCTCTCTCTCTCTCTCTCTCTCTCTCTCATTGAGTTTGAAATTCACTTCTTTATGTTGTCTGTCGTTTCTGTTTCCCAGTTGACGTGTGTGTGTGTGTGTGTGTGTGTGTGTGTGTGTGTGTGTGTGTGTGTGTGTGTGTGTGTGTGTGTGTGTGTGTGTAAACTGAATATGGTCATGAGATTTGATTCATGCATTGGTACAGGGCAAGCATGGATATCTGTGTGTTTATGCGTCTCACACACCAAAGATCCCTCGTCTCTGATACCAGAGGAAGGTGGCCGTGCCCCGGTCACTGGCCAGCCACAATGTATGTATGTATTCTCTCAGTCGCTGAGAACTCCTCCCTTGAGAAACAGCTTGAGTCTCTTTGAGAAACAGCTTGAGACATGGTAAATCTAGGGAGAGTGAGTTGAGAGGATTTTCACGTGGTTTTATGGAAATTTTACCCCTTGACATTTCATTGTTTTGCCCTCCGGGGGTCAGGGTATGTGTTTGTGTATGTACACACTTCCCACGTTCGTCTGTGTTTTTTTTTGTGTGTGTGTTTGTATGATTCAATAAAAACTGGGATAGTCAGGTGTGTGTGTGAGTGAAACTTGTAAGTAAAATAAAAAGTAATTTGATTTTACTAAAGTAACAAGTTACCCTCCCCTAGATTTGAAGATTTCTGTGATGTATGAACTAGCGAGCGTAGACCTCACCACACCCTGAGGTGGATAGCGAGCGTAGACCTCATCACAACCTGAGGTACACGACGCCTGAGTTGAACTAGCAAGCGTAGACCTCATCACAACCCGAGGTTGACGACGCCTGAGGTGAACTAGCGAGCGTAGACCTCACCACACCCCGAGGTAGACGATGCCTGAGGTGAACTAGCGAGCGTAGACCTCACCACACCCCGAGGTAGACGATGCCTGAGGTGAACTAGCGAGCGTAGACCTCACCACACCCCGAGGTAGACGATGCCTGAGGTGAACTAGCGAGCGTAGACCTCACGACAACCCGAGGTAGACGACGCCTGAGTTGAACTAGCAAGCGTAGACCTCACCACAACCTGAGGTAGACAACACGCACTTGTATGTAAAGTGAATCGTCTTCGCTCGTCTAGGTTGCCGGAGGGGAACAGAAGGTAGATCACCGGCCGGGGGAAACAGACGGAACCATATACGCTGGCAGCTCACTCACCACGTAGGTGGTGTTCATTGCCTCCAGTGGACTCGCCGTTTCCCATTGTGCAGCGACGGTTTTCGAGCCTGGGATGGGCCCTTGTTTACTACCTCCCCTCCATCTAGACGAGGAGTCGCCCGCTAACCTCTCGAGCATCGCGCCTCCGCAACCCGGACGGTGTTTATCCGCGTGTACACAAGACCCTCGGCTCTGCCTCCCTCGTAATCATCCCCTCATCTCTGCCATACACTTGCTCGCGTACGAAAGTACGATAGA
Source organism: Panulirus ornatus (assembly GCF_036320965.1). Lineage (NCBI taxonomy): Eukaryota > Metazoa > Arthropoda > Malacostraca > Decapoda > Palinuridae > Panulirus > Panulirus ornatus. Next base: position 19,829,112 of record NC_092255.1, on the reverse strand, counting down.
GGTGGTCGGTGTTGCTCTACCCTCCACCCTCTCTCTCTCTCAACGCATGTGGCCACCCTCAGACGCCCTGCCGGAAACCACAGCCTTGCGCTACAGGCGCTGATGATCTGTACTCTCGGCTCTTAATAAGGTCCCCAGGGAGGGCTTAAAATGTCGCCCCACAGTGACGCTCCCAGCCACACAGCCCGAGACGCAGCAACCTCGGTGGTGATACAGTCGGTCCATTGCCCGTCAAGACAGCGACATCTCTTGATCCCCCTCCCACGACTAGCTGTCGCGGACGTGTGTCTTCAGTACCCTCGAGTCTGAACCACCTTCCCTGTGTGACTGCGTCTGTAAAATGGTTCTCTGAAGGAAGCTCTCTGCTTCGCCGTTTCTGCATGAAGAGGCTTGCGGTGAGCGGCTCGCCTTCAGCCTCCTGGGTCCCGGCTGACTCCGCTTCCAGGGCAGCGTGAAGGAAGTCCCGTCAGCCTCTATGGTCAAAGGACACGTGTGTGTGTGTGTGTGTGTGTGTGTGTGTGTGTGTGTGTATAGTGCGAGCATGCGCGGCGGCAGATGAGTCTCCAACACTTAGATGTTCAAGGTCAGCGACTTTGTGTGTGTGTGTGTGTGTGTGTGTGTGTGTGTGTGTGTGTGTGTGTGTTAAACGACCTCTAAGACCTTAGTTACTTGGTCGTTCCGTATAGCCCAAATTAGCCCACCGACCAAAATCCATCAAGTTCAAAACCTTTTTTGACAACGTCTCCTGTAGTGGCACCTGGTCCTGGAGTTTTATGTTTTTGTTTCAAGGTCTTCGTACTTTTCTGTATTTCCTCTTCCTCCACCTTTATCATCCATCCACCCACCCATCCACCCGTCCACCCTCACAACCTCCCTGTAGCCTTCATGACTGGCTCTCAGAGGAAGGTGGACATGCGTAATTGGTAAGGGGGTGGGCGCGCGGGAGGTCGTCCCCTCCTGAGTTGCCCCCACCTCGCCGAAGATGTCCACAGACACCGCCGTGCCCCGAGACCCGTGCGTCGGAAACCTGTTTCCTAAATACAACATTCTCGTGGGGGGGTCGCCGTGGCACAGCGTCGCCATGATGGCAACGGGAGTTTCTATGTATGTATGTATGTTCCCCGTTGTTTTCCCGTTCAACGGAGCCGCAGAGCACTCTCTGGACTCGTCTGCCGTTATCAGCATCTCCTCCCCCATTCTCCCCCCTGGGGCGGCTTCGTCACTCAAACACTGATCGTCTTCAGCTCCTGATAACAGTGATAAGCTGTACACACAATCACCTCTGATAGCTTGCAGCCCCCCTTCACCCTCACCCTCCCCTCCTTTTTTTGTACAGAGATAAGCCTGAGTGACAAGGCTGTCTGTGATTCAGCTTACTCAAGCTTTTGATGACTCACTGTGGTGGTGATAAGACCTGGCCTTATCGTGGCGCGTGAGTCATGGGTGACCTGGCTTGGTGAAGGAGGAGGAGGAACAAGGTGGGTTGGCGTGAGGTGTTGATGCCTGGTGTGTAGCACAGCTTTGGTGAGTTGCGTGATGGCGACCATTCCAGCCACTGGAGACCCGGTGATCTGGTGACCCAGCCGTGGTGAGTGTAGGGTTATACCTTGGTGACCTGGGGTGTGTCTACGCCGATTTGGTGACCAGATGTGATGAGGGCGGGGTTATTATACCTTGGTGACCTGGGTGACTCGACCAGATGGTCCAGCTTGGTGACATGGCCCGCCGACGCAACTGGATGACTCGACCAGATGGTCCAGCTTGGTGACATGGCCCGCCGACGCAACTGGATGACTCGACCAGATGGTCCAGCTTGGTGGCATGGCCCGCCGACGCAACTGGATGACCCGACCAGATGGTCCAGCTTGGTGACATGGCCCGCCGACGCAACTGGATGACTCGACCAGATGGTCGACCCTGGTGACATCACCTGGAGGGAGGCGGTCACGTAACGACGCCTCTCAGTGAGGCAAGGTTGCCCTGGGCTGGCCAGCTGGTGCCGCGGCGTGGCTCGTGGTGGGAGGAGGGGGAAGAGGAGGAGGCGTCGTCGCCATATGACCTCCCTGACCTTCCTTTCCCCCTCCCTCAATCACGTTCCCTGACCCCCACTCCTCCCCATATCATACCCCCCTCCGTGACCCCTTCTCCAACACCACCACCACCACAACTCGGCAACTGGCTTATCCACGAAGGATGGCGATTGTGTTGTGCTTTGATAATGGCGTCGGGGCGAGATAGACCCTGGGGTGAGGGGGGAAGGTTGGAACCACAGTGACGTCAGAGCCCCCCTAACCCCCCAATTAATCATCCACCGCTAACCAGCCATTTGTCAACAATGACCTCCTAACTCACATATCAGATTACCTTGATGCGTAGCAGACCTCACCGCTGTGCCCTAATGGGTCAAGTAGACACCAGGCCATCGTATGTAGTCCCAGAGGCCATAGGGTCTATATCAAACTGTGTTATGATGAAGACCGTGAGTCTTGTGGCTCTATTGTGCACAGCGGCGTCTTGTTAAGCAGTGCGACGGAATTATCGTGTGTGGACGACTTGACCACAAGCACCACACTCACCAGGTTATTATTACCTTTACACCAATTGATTATTATTTTTATATTACCCTAAATTTTGACGGTTTTGAGGTTTATCCCTGGGGATAGGGGAGAAAGAATACTTCCCACGTATTCCCTGCGTGTCGTAGAAGGCGACTAAAAGGGGAGGGAGCGGGTGGCTGGAAATCCTCCCCTCTTTTTTTTTTCTCAAAGAAGGAACAGAGAAGAGGGCCAAGTGAGGATATTCCCTCAAAGGCTCAGTCCTCTGTTCTTAACGCTACCTCGCTAACGCGGGAGAGGATGAGTAGTATGTAAAAATATAATTAATGTTATTGATAACGATGATAATGATAATAATGATATGACTGTAATAACGGCTGATGCTAAATATACATGGCTATGATTGGCAGTGATAGTGGTGATGATAATGGAATACAGCAAAATACCTTTGAATAGGAGGGACAGATTAATGGGCAGCAACAAGACAGACGCAGTGCATGGAGCCACATCATCTCTCTTTCTTACGGAGAGAGGAACACAGAAGACGTCCCTTCTTGTGTTTCCAAATGGACAGTGAATCTCGTCGCGGATACAGCGATCCAATGCATCCCATTGACAGTTCTTAACCTCACCATAGAAAACTGGTTCCTCCTCACGCCAGGCGAGGCTAACCACCTCACTCAGACCTTCTCCAGAGCCACGGCTCTCCCCTCTGTGTCACACACACACACACACACACACACACACACACACACACACACACACATCGCGTGCGTGTCACCATTACTGCCCATCAGAGCCATGATTGCGCCAGTTCCAAGGAAGTGGGTGCAGGAGTACGTGGGTGCACAGCGATGGCTGCCTGGTCACATAAGAAAGATAGGTGGTTAAGGTCGGTGGATCAGCTCCCATGGTCTAGGAGACGAGGCTTCCCTAACACACACACACACACGAGCTGAGAATCCCAGTTACCTTTCCATAGATGTAGGCAGGAGTAAGGCAAGGGAAACGTAAGGCAAGGAGAACGTAAGGCAAGGGAAACGTAAGGCAAGGGAAACGTAAGGCAAGGGGAACGTAAGGCAAGGGAAACGTAAGGCAAGGAGAACGTGAGGCAAGGGAAACGTAAGGCAAGGGAAACGTAAGGCAAGGGGAACGTAAGGCAAGGGGAACGTAAGGCAAGGGGAACGTAAGGCAAGGGGAACGTAAGGCAAGGGGACCGTAAGGCAAGGGAAACGTAAGGCAAGGGAAACAGCGTTGTGTGGAAAATGAGTCTGGCTAGGGAGGAGGGATGGGAGGTGGAGGGCGGTCATCCAGCATCACGAATAGCCTATAATCGTGGCGCACAACAACAACGGGGTCGGTATTACGTGGCACACGCAACGGTGTTCCTCAAGGTTCGGGTCCGCGCCCCTCTCTCTCTCTCTCTCTCGTCTTCCTTGTCTTTTAATTACTGTGGTCTGGCTCGCGACCAATGACCCCCACAGTTCGCTCGTGTTGTTCGTGACTGAGCAGAGCTACCGCTCTGTGTGTGTGTGTGTGTGTGTGTGTGTGTGTGTGTGTGCCTCTGGGTATTAATTAATGTTTTTTTTGGGGTTGGGTTTTACGGCCATCGACCTATGAGGAAGAAGGTCAAGATGACGTGTGAGGTTGGCCATCCACCCATCTTGTGCCTGGCCTCATCGTGGACTGGGAGTTTTTAGATAGCCCGATAGACAGAGACATAGCCTGATAGACAGACAGACACAGGAAGCTAAAGAGGAACCCTGTAGTGGGTGTAGGTAGATATAGACCGATGTATGGACGCGGGGAGAGAACCGAGAAGCTGGTTCTGGTGTCAGCAGGAGCAGAACTGCTGACGATGCCTTTGTCTTGCACGTCCTCAGGAACAGAACTGCTGACGATGCCTTTGTCTTACACGTCCTCAGGAACAGAACTGCTGACGATGCCTTTATCTTACACGTCCTCAGGAACAGAACTGCTCTGATAATGGCTTTTAAAAATCGAAAAAGATCCCTCTGGCTTTTCGAACCCCCCCAAAAAATAGAATAATATCCCTAAAACTGAACTCCACGTGGCCCGAGACATGGCACAGGGGTTAACCATTCGCTAACAGGACACTGGGAAATAATGGCTGACCGTCGCCAGTTGACAGTGACGCCCTCCGGAGGTGTTGGGGAAATACATTTCCCGACGGTCTATAGACCCCCAGGCCAGAATGATGTAGGGCGCGGCGAGCGAGCCTGGGGGTCTACTACGTCCAGTAGGTATAGACAGCAAGGTAGATACGGCCCGCAGGCCAGGTGATCCGGAGGTGCACGGTGTTGGGAGAGATGAAGGGTGGTGTGTGGTGTGTGGTGGTGTTGGTGTGTGGTGGTGGTGTGGTGGTGGTGTGTGGTGTGTGGTGTGTGTGGTGATGATGGTGGTGTGTGGTGGTGTGTGATGGTGTGTGGTGGTGATGGTGGTGTGTGGTGGTGTGTGGTGTGGTGGTGTTGGTGGTGGCTGGGTGGTTATTTGTCCACATCCAGCGGGTAAGAACGCGCTGGTTGCCTCACACGCGCCACCCTTATCTCCGAAGAGCACAAATGTCAACCACACTGACTATACCAAGTGAGGGAGGGGAACTTACTCACTCACTGGGGAAAACACTGCTCTTCTAATGTGTGTGTGTGTCTGTGTGCGTGTGGGGTGTGTGTGTGTGTGATAGAAGAACGCGAGTTCATCTGGTCGGGTCTGGTGCCTCTACTACGTGTGGTGGTGAGGTAGACGTATCTGGTAGACACGCGTGATACGTATGCTGGTGGGGTAGACGTATCTGGTAGACACGCGTGATGCGTATGGTGGTGGGGTAGACGTATCTGGTAGACACGCGTGATGCGTATGCTGGTGGGGTAGACGTATCTGGTAGACACGCGTGATGCGTATGGTGGCGGGGTAGACGTATCTGGTAGACACGCGTGAGTCAGGAGGAGGATTGTGGGAGGGTAGGTTAGGTTAGGATGGTTGAAATGGTTCTTTGAAGGTAGCTGGCTGTATAGGACCATCTACCATGCTGACCCACCCAGTACCATCTACCATGCTGACCCACCCAGTACCATCTACCATGCTGACCCACCCAGTACCATCTACCATGCTGACCTACCCAGTACAATCTACCATACTGACCCACCCAGTACCCTCTACTATGCTGACCCACCCAGTACCATCTACCATGCTGACCTACCCAGTACAATCTACCATACTGACCCACCCAGTACCCTCTACTATGCTGACCCACCCAGTATCATCTACCATACTGACTCACCAAGTACATTCTCTCGTGCCTACCAGAACCTGCCATCATACTCACCCACCAAAACCTACCATCATACTCACCCACCAGAGCCTACCATCATACTCACCCACCAGAGCCTACCATCATACTCACCCACAAGAACCTACCATCATACTCACCCACAAGAACCTACCATCATACTCACCCACCAGAACCTACCATCATACTCATCCACCAGAACCTACTATCATACTCATCCATCAGAACCTACCATCATACTCACCCACAAGAACCTACCATCATACCCACCCACCAGAACATACCACCATACTCGCCCACTGGAAGCCACGTACTCTGTTGACCCACCATCACGTGGGATACTCACTGGTGAGTCATGTGGTCATAATGGCGAGTCATCGATGTTAAGTGGATAACAAAACGGTCTTGAGTACCGTCCGAGCGATGAGTCATGTTTATGGTGAGGGATAAGAGGGGTGTCGATCATGCTGGGGTGGTGGTGCTGGGGTGGTCGATCATGCTGGGGTGGTGGTGCTGGGTTGGTCGATCATGCTGGGGTGGTGGTGCTGGGTTGGTCGATCATGCTGGGGTGGTGGTGCTGGGTTGGTCGATCATGCTGGGGTGGTGGTGCTGGGTTGGTCGATCATGCTGGGGTGGTGGTGCTGGGGTGGTCGATCATGCTGGGGTGGTGGTGCTGGGTTGGTCGATCATGCTGGGGTGGTGGTGCTGGGGTGGTCGATCATGCTGGGGTGGTGGTGCTGGGGTGGTCGATCATGCTGGGGTGGTGGTGCTGGGGTGGTCGATCATGCTGGGGTGGTGGTGCTGGGTTGGTCGATCATGCTGGGGTGGTGGTGCTGGGTTGGTCGATCATGCTGGGGTGGTGGTGCTGGGGTGGTCGATCATGCTGGGGTGGTGGTGCTGGGGTGGTCGATCATGCTGGGGTGGTGGTGCTGGGGTGGTCGATCATGCTGGGGTGGTCGATCATGCTGGGGTGGTGGTGCTGGGGTGGTCGATCATGCTGGGGTGGTGGTGCTGGGGTGGTCGATCATGCTGGGGTGGTGGTGCTGGGTTGGTCGATCATGCTGGGGTGGTGGTGCTGGGTTGGTCGATCATGCTGGGGTGGTGGTGCTGGGTTGGTCGATCATGCTGGGGTGGTGGTGCTGGGTTGGTCGATCATGCTGGGGTGGTGGTGCTGGGGTGGTCGATCATGGGGTGGTGGTGCTGGGGTGGTCGATCATGCTGGGTGGTCGATCATGCTGGGGTGGTCGATCATGCTGGGGTGGTGGTGCTGGGGTGGTCGATCATGGGGTGGTGGTGCTGGGGTGGTCGATCATGCTGGGTGGTCGATCATGCTGGGGTGGTCGATCATGCTGGGGTGGTCGATCATGCTGGGGTGGTGGTGCTGGGGTGGTCGATCATGCTGGGGTGGTGGTGCTGGGTTGGTCGATCATGCTGGGGTGGTGGTGCTGGGGTGGTCGATCATGGGGTGGTGGTGCTGGGGTGGTCGATCATGCTGGGTGGTCGATCATGCTGGGGTGGTCGATCATGCTGGGGTGGTCGATCATGCTGGGGTGGTGGTGCTGGGTTGGTCGATCATGCTGGGATGGTGGTGCTGGGTTGGTCGATCATGCTGGGGTGGTGGTGCTGGGGTGGTCGATCATGGGGTGGTGGTGCTGGGGTGGTCGATCATGGGGTGGTGGTGCTGGGGTGGTCGATCATGCTGGGTGGTCGATCATGCTGGGGTGGTCGATCATGCTGGGGTGGTCGATCATGCTGGGGTGGTGGTGCTGGGGTGGTCGATCATGCTGGGGTGGTCGATCATGGGTTTTAGGTGCTGGGGTGGTCGATCATGGGTTGGTGGTGATGGGGTGTCGATCATGCTGGGGTGGTCGGTAATGGGGTGGTGGTGCTGGGGTGGTCGATCATTGGGTTGTAGGGGTGCTGGGGTGGTCGATCATGAGGTGGTAGGGTGCTGGGGTGGTCGATCATGGGGTGGTGGTGCTGGGGTGGTCGATCATGGGGTGGTGGTGCTGGGGTGGTCGATCATTGGGTTGTAGGGGTGCTGGGTGGTCGATCATGGGGTGGTAGGGTGCTGGGGTGGTCGATCATGGGGTGGTGGTGCTGGGGTGGTCGATCATTGGGTTGTAGGGGTGCTGGGGTGGTCGATCATGGGGTGGTAGGGTGCTGGGGTGGTCGATCATTGGGTTGTAGGGGTGCTGGGGTGGTCGATCATTGGGTGGTAGGGGTGCTGGGGTGGTCGGTCATGGGGTGGTAGTGCTGGGTGGTCGATCATGGGGTGGTAGTGGTGCTGGAGTGGTCGATCATTGGGTGGTAGGGGTGCTGGGGTGGTCGATCATTGGGTGGTAGGGGTGCTGGGGTGGTCGATCATGGGGTGGTAGGGTGCTGGGGTGGTCGATCATGGGGTGGTAGTGGTGCTGGAGTGGTCGATCATTGGGTGGTAGGGGTGCTGGGGTGGTCGATCATTGGGTGGTAGGGGTGCTGGGGTGGTCGATCATGGGGTGGTGGTGCTGGGGTGGTCGATCATGAGGTGGTCGATCATGCTGGGGTTCTCGACCTGGTCACACGGGGGGAGACAGTCTGTCGAGTGACGGTCCTGATGGTCAGTCATGTGACGGTCGTAACATCAGTGGTTGAGGTTGTTAGCGTCAGGTTGTTAGCCTCAAGTTAGTAACGTTAGTAACGTTAGTAATGTGGTGTCACGTATGTTAGTAACGTGGTGTCACGTATTCAGTCATGGCAGTTCTCATGTCTTAATTATTATTTTTCATCTCGAAGGCAACAACAACAACAATAATGATAATGATAATCATGACAATAATCATGATAATTATAATAATAAAACGTAAACACATGATTGTGGTCATTGGTCAGCGACACATGACCCAGAAACACCTGGCCTGGTCATGTGTGCATGACTCTCTCGTCATGAGTGTGTGTGTGTGTGTGTGTGTGTGTGTGCCTGACTCACGCTGGATGTGCCCACACCATCACATGGAGTCATTACCTCCTCGTGGTGGTAGAACAGAAGCGCTGGCCGAAATCATCATAGATCCTTTATTTTTTAATTGATATTTGGGTTTGTTTTGGTAGACAAACGTATATGTGTGTGTGTGTGTGTGTGTGTGTGTGTGTGTGTGTGTGTGTTGGCGCCCGCAGTTGCTTAGTGTGTAGTAGCTACTGCTGGCGGGGTCGGCTCCGAACCCTCTCCTCCCGCGCCTTCTGCCGTAGTTCCTCCTCCTCCTCCTGTTCCTCCTCCATACCTGCTCGCAGTGTCATTCAGTGCTCGGGCTGAGTGAGCCCCGGTCACGGGTGGTGGTACGCCTCCTGTTGGGGGGCAGGCTGGAGGAGGTGTTGGGTGACCTCCGGGCCGCCCCCAAAGAGTCAGGTCTCGTCCCTCGCCAGACAAACCTCCGCTGGCGTGAGGGTGGGAGGAGCGGCCGTGTGGCCTGGGTGTGCGCACCTCACACGCATCATGCAACACGTTCCCCTCCCCACACCCTCTTCTTCCCTCCATGGATAAATGCTTCCACGGAAATCATGAGACAAAATACTAGGGAATAACACACCTCACCAGACGAGATAGCATACAGTTACTCACTTCAACACGTAAATCTTGGGTCTTAAAGCAGCGGTGGTGAGGGAGGGAAGGAAGCTGTGTGCTGTCGTCTGTCTGCTTCGCAGCGTCACCTCTCCCGTGTCTGGACTTGTGTACTTATTTCCAACCTTTGGGATCACAGTGTGGAGTCCTCTCGTACCTTCACCAGTGGCTGGTATATTCCTCCTCCTCTTCTTCCTGCTGCTGCTGCTCCTCCTGCTTCTCCTCCTCCTCCTCCTCCTCCCCTCTTCTTCTTGCTGCTGCTCCTCCTCCTGCTTCTCCTCCTCCTCCTCCTCCCCTCTTCTTCCTGCTCCTCCTCCTCCTCCTCCTCCTCCTCCTCCCCTCTTCTTCTTGCTGCTGCTCCTCCTCCTGCTTCTCCTCCTCCTCCTCCTCCTCCTCCCCTCTTCTTCCTGCTCCTGCTTCTCCTCCTCCTCCTCCCCTCTTCTTCCTGCTGCTGCTCCTCCTCCTGCTTCTCTCCCTCTTCTTCCTCTTCTCCTCCTCCTCCTGCGATGCGTACACAATGATTCTGGTGACAATAACAGAATCATTCCACAGTGTTCAGGTGTTCGTCAGACTGAAGAGTGCCACACATCTCCCTCAAGTCTCTTCCTGATTCTCAGCCTCTTGCGGTACAGGAAAAAGTGTTTTACTGTAGCTTCACGCGATACACAGGAGACCCTGCATGACACAGAGGTAGACGTGTCAGGCGTCACCCGACACCACGGAACACGTCAGCCCCTACCAGTGTGCTTGCCGTACCCATCACACTCACACCCTCGTCTGTGTCCACAGCGTGGCCACCACTCACCCCCAACACTGGCCGGGACACGCTTCACATCTCAGTGGGATGTAAAAAGGTGCACGACGCTGCTGCTCAATAATGCCTCCTCACATATAAGCATTGCAGATGACCCGTAAATATGGTGTCGTGGGTCGTGGGTTCTGAAGGTGTGATCGCTTGGTGATGGCGGTGGCTGGGAGTGGTTCTCGCCTCGTGTTCATCATTATTGGCTTGCGTCCTACGTGGAGTCGTGGGTTAGATAAGATAGAGTTAATAGCCTTAATGTAATGGCAAATACCGGCGTGAGGTGTTGTGTGTGTGTGTGTGTGTGTGTGTGTGTGTGTGTGTGTGTGTGTGTGTGCTTAGTTCTTGGGCTTGGAAGGTTGTGTGCTGATAACATCTATTACTACAGACTTAAGAGGTTGCCGGTGATAGCCCCGGGTCATGATAACTCGCACGTTGGTTGACCTTCCTCTCCTGACCACTTACAACTCACTCCCCTCAACTCCCCCTCCGTCACGTAAACAGCTACAGCTTCCACAAACACTTTACTGAACTTATACATTTAAGGCGATCAACATCATGAGTTTTCCTCGCATGTTAATGGAATTGAGTACTTCACTGCTTTTGATGTTGTTTGAACATATACACATATCGTTGCGTATTCATTCATGAAAGGAACGTAAACTTTTGTTTTACGAGTCCGGCCAAGTCGTCGGATAAAGTGACAGCACTTCGTTGTGGCACCGGGTGACGCTGCCATACAGTTATGTACACGACATATCTACCTGTTGTTGTAGAGGGACGGTGGCCCGGGAGGGGAATGAAGTGTTCACTGTGCATGTAGAGGAACGCTGGCCCAGGAGGTGTGCTCACTGTATATGTTGTAGAGGGACGGTGGCCTAAGGAGGGTGAGGTGTGCTCACTGTATATGTTGCTGTAGAGGGACGCTGGCCCTGGGGGCGGGGTGAGGTGTTGTGTGGGAGAACGATTCAGGCCTGTTATGAATCATGAAGCAAGGCACATGTTGTTGGCACGTGTGTTGGTCATGCATCCCCCAAGATATACCGGCCTGTGTGTGTGTGTGTGGCATGCTGGGCCAACACAGAGCCTTCTGCACTCAACGTCTTTTGATGGCGTGGTGGTGCTCGTCCCCTCCCGCCACGCGGAAGACTAGGGTTCGTTTAGCGTGTGCTTGACAATACACACACCTGGGTGTCTGTGTACCAGTGCCCGTCCTCCCCCTCAGAGTAAAGAGAGTCGCCAGCCTCCTTGGGTGGACGTTGGCGACGCAGTCTCAGGTTTAGGAAATGTACCGCATCTTGCTTGGCTAGGTGGGTAGGTGGGCAGCGGGTTGCCTCTGGAGGCGGAGTGAGGGCGGGCGGACGGGAGGGTGAGGGCGGACGCGTGAGGGAGAGAGGTCGTGGTGCTGGTGCTCCTACTGCCTGAAATTGAAAGCTGTGAACATTTTGTTTACATGTTGGCGAGACACTACTCAGGGGAGAGGCGGGTGAGGGGTGTGTGTGTCGTGCTTCTCAGGGGAGAGGAGGGGAGAGGGGTGTGTGTCGTGCTTCTCAGGGGAGAGGAGGGGAGAGGGGTGTGTGTCGTGCTTCTCAGGGGAGAGGGGTGTGTGTCGTGCGGTAAGCACATCCCTCATGGGATCAGGCCGGTGCTGAGCGCAACATCTCCGAGGAGAGGGAACTGTGGGGTAACTGTTAAGTCATCGTCCAGGGCGGCGTGTGCTTGTAGGTCAGCGTCATGCCCTCTGCCAACGCGGCACGTGAGGTTGTAAACCACGTGCACAGCAGAAGCGAGTGATGTAAACCAAATGTACCGTAGGAAGTAATGATGTGAACTAAGAGTAAAGCAGCAGCAACTGGTGGTGGTGTAAACCAAGTGTACAGCAGCAAGCAGTGTTGTAGACCGAGTGTGAAGCAACAGTTGATGTTGTAGACTTGAGTGTACAGCAGCAAGCAGTGTTGTAAGCTGTAGTCAGCAGGGTCCTGTTCGGCGACTGCACCTTCGGGGAAGGAGCAAGTAACCCGGGGACCATCTTGGCCGTGTGCTCCCCGGAAGGAACGCTGGCAGGGGAGGGACGGGCGCCTGGGCCGTGACCACCTCTAGGTGGGGTTGATGACGATGACGCACTGTCCCACACACATGTTTTCCGACCATAGATGAGCGAGACGACGACACGCACGAAAAGTTAACCTCCCTTCCCCCCTCACTTCTTCCCTCTCTCCCTCCCTCTCACTCCCTCTCGCCACCAGAAGCTGTTGAGAGAGTGACTCACAGGTTAGACGAGGGGGAGAGGGGGAGAGGAGGGCCATAAGGGGAGAGAGGAAGAGACGAGGGAGTAAAAGGGGAAGGAGGACAGAAGGGCTCAAGGGGAGGTTGATGGAGTGAGGATAGGCAGGGAAGGAAAGGATAAGGGATGGGAGGAGGACTGAGGCAGCGGGGATAAGGGAAGGGATGAGGATGGTGGTGGAAATCATTTCGTGAGCGAGGAAATGCTTCGTCCGTCCCGACGACATGGACAGTCGAGACTCGTCACTGTTGCTAGGCCAGGAGATCGACGTCATGGACAGGACATACACGCAAGTTGGGGAGCCCCGGCGATCACTGTTGGTGGAGGAGGAGCAGTAGTGGTGCACCCTCCTCCACACGATCCACCAGGAGACACCGCAGTACACACACACACACGACAGTACCTAGTACTCGGTGGAAGGCGACGTAAAGGACGGGTGCCATGGAAGCCTCCCCGATGTGGGTTGAGGTCACCAGTGGCGTGTAGCAGGAGGAGGAGGAGGAGGAGGAGGAGGAGGAGGAGGAGGTGAGGGTATCTGTCCAGGAACCATCGTTCCTCTTGACCTGTGTCAATACAACTTGCCGGGAGGGTTGTAATCTTACGAGATTATGTGTTTGCGGATGATGGCCAGGTCGTGGAGGGAATGGAAAAGCCCAGGAGAGTTGCATCCACCTACAAGGGGACGTGGGCAAGCTGGGCAGTGGGTCTGGTACGTGGTGCATGAAAGGCAACAGAGGTGAACTTAAAGTAACTGGTGAAGGGAGGTCTCGACGTGGATTTTAATCGAGGCAGGAAGTAAGCTGCAGGAATCTGCGTGTGGGTGGAAGTTTGGAGGAGTTATCATTCTTAACCTGCCTCCGGACTCTCATAGTGAGGGACACTCCGCCTCCTGGCATATATTGGAACTCCATTCAGGTAGGGTCCTGAGGAGGGCAACATATACGGCATCAGGAGTAAGAGAGACGACTTACAGGGAAACGTTATGCACCTTAGATTTGCCCTCCATCGTACTCAAGTATGGATGATTACAGGTACAGGGAAGAGTCGATTAGAGATACCAGGGAGATATGAGACTTAGAGACATGTTTACCAGGGAGATATGAGACGTAGAGACATGTTTCCTCCTTGTATCAACATGCCAGAGAACATTACTGTAGTCTACACCTCACCCTACACTACAGACACGTTCCTCGACACTCACAAGCCCCATGTGTATTCGCAAGTTTGACCACACCAGCCAGTGCCAGTAGACATGGACGTCCCACATGAACTACACATGTATGTACATGTATGGACACCCACACATATATACCAACGCATCACCACACACACACACACACACACACACACACACACACACACACACACACACACACATACACACACACAAACACTACCTAGTGAGGAGGAGAACCCACAGCGTCCAGCACCGTCATGGGCCACACCCACAGCGGCCCGCGCCTCCCCCTACGTCAATACACACGGGTACCAACACCCAAGTGCGCATTCACCTGCATGTAGCAACACCCGCACTGACCCGCGTCTCCTCCCACGCTCGTAAGCTACTGGAGCCCAGACCCCCCACACGTGACTACACCCAGGGGTACTGGAATACCGTGGACAGAGTCACCATCAGCCAAACTGTAGTCTTGCAAAGCCAGCCTTGCTTCCAGCCCTCAGCCCTCTTCCAGTCCTCACTGACTCACCAGGCCACAGCCCCCTTCCACGCTGCTCACCAGAATTCCTCGATGTCACTTTTAGTGGGTAGACTAAGTCGAGAGGAAGACGTCAGGTCCTCCAGCTATCGTCTCCACCTTCTTCGTAGACGTAAGGCACCTTGAACACGAGCGTATCAGTCACAGACTCGCCTCTGCCTATCCGTGTTCCTCCTCCTCCTCCAGGTCACAGCAGGAGCCGGCCACTAACATAGGTGCGGAAAAACGTATGCAAGATCATCATTGTGTCTTTCTCTTGCACCATCTATCATGAGGCCGCTCAGCAGCCTGATCCTCCCAGCTCGTAGATCTACAGCCATCATGAGGCCGCTCAGCAGCCTGATCCTCCCAGCTCGTAGATCTACAGCCATCATGAGGCCGCTCAGCAGCCTGATCCTCCCAGCTCGTAGATCTACAGCCATCAATGAGGCCGCTCAGCAGCCTGATCCTCCCAGCTCGTAGATCTACAGCCATCATGAGGCCGCTCAGCAGCCTGAGCCTCCCAGCTCGTAGATCTACAGCCATCATGAAGCCGCTCAGCTGCCTGAGCCTCCCAGCTCTCTACAGCCATCACGTGGTCGTCACTCGTCTGTTTTGGGAAGAACCCGCAGCATCATTCCCACCACCGTCACCTCCTGATACCAGAGATCCCTCGTCCTCGGTTGGCTGTCGTGCTCAAAGGTCGCTCCGTCGTGCTAAAGGACCGCACCGTCGTGCCCAAAGGTCACTCCGTCGTGCTCAAGGGTCGCACCGTCGTGCTCAAGGGTCGTAGTACCCTCTTGTTTAAAAGTCTTCCGTCGTGCTCAAGGGTCTCGTACCGCCTTGCTCAGAGGGGGGCGCTGGGAGACGAGCGTCTGTCTCGAGGAAGAAGAGAGACGAGAAGTTGGTGGCGAGGTCTTGGCGGGTTGTTCTAGGAAAGTTAGGCCATCACGCGACTGTGTCCTCCCCCCCCCCCCATAGTGACATACACACACACACACATGAAGGAAAAAAGAGGAAACGGATGCCACTTAGACGGGAATATGTATAGACGTCCTTAAGCTGGCCTGATGCTGTGTGGGGTAGATGAAGGAGGTGGTCGGGCGGTGGGATATGAGTCGTCGGGTCGTGGGCGGTGGGGTGAGTGTAGGGCGCGGTGAGGGGAAGGGTGACTGGGGGTGGTGATCGGTGTGGTGAACTGTTTTGACACGAGGCGAATGTCAGGATCCTTGTCTGTCATCTGTGGCAGAACACAGTCAAGAATGTGGTGTTCACACACACACACTCACACACACACACTCACACACACACACACACACACACACAAAGACACACAGACATACACACATACACACACACACATTCAAAGACACACATACACACACACACACGCACACTCACATACTGACAGACAGACAGACAGACAGACAGACAGACACACACACACACACACACACACACACAGACACACATACACAGACACACAGACATACACACACACACACAGGCACACTCACATACAGACAGACAGACAGACAGACACACACACACACACACACACACACACACACACACACACACACACACACACACAAATGGGATGAATAATCATCTTTGAATTCAGTGACTTTTTAAAAATTTTTGCTTTACGAGATTCAGGTCCATGTTGTCTTAGTGTGAGAGTAAATAATTGTCACGGTTGAGCTGTACATTACATCTGGGTTATTGAGGATCAACAGGAGGGACAAACTACAATGGGTTGTTACATTACGACCCAATTTGAGGTCGTAACAGCCTAAGTTATTTGTTACAGCCCACCTTAGGGTCGTTACAGTCCAATATAAGGTCGCTACAGCCCAACTTAAGGCTGTTACAGCCGAACTTAAGGTCGTTACAGCCGAACTTAAGGTCGTTACAGCCCAACTTAAGGTCACTATAACCCAACTTTAAGGTCGTTACAGCCCAACTTCAGGTCGTTACAGTCTCTTCCTGCCTGATGACGCCTTGGTAGACGGCCCGGCCCGGCCCTTGTGTGGCCACAGCCCGACACACATCTCCAATGTTGTCATGCAGTGAGCGAGTGTTCTGCCATGAAGCTCCTGTCCCGAAAAGAAAATAGGTTTATTTCTCTCTCTCTCTCTCTCTCTCTCTCTCTCTCTCTCTCTCTCTCTCTCTCTCTCTCTCTCTCGTGTGTGTGTGTGTGTGTGTGATGTGCTGGGGGTCACATAGACCTGACCTCTAGCCCATAATGGACCTTCGGTGAGGGGACCTCACTTGTGTGGGTAACTGGCAGATGCGTGTGTGTGTGTGTGTGTGTGTGTGTGTGTGTGTGTGTGTGTCGTGGTAACCACTCGTTAGATGTACTGATTTTTCTTAAGTGGAAGGCAGGATGGCAGAGGAGCTGTGACCACGTCAACTTGAAGTGGCTCGAGGGTTTTACGTAAGTCTATATAACCTGACCTGTTGAGCGCGACGGTGCGCCCCTAGAACACGACTTTATGACCCTAGAACACTTTATGATCCTGGAACACGACGGTATGACCCCAGAACACAACAGTGTGACCTTAGAACACGACTTTATGACCCTAGAACACTTTATGATCCTGGAACACGACGGTATGACCCTAGAACACAACAGTGTGACTTTTGGAACACAACGGTATGACCCCAGAACACAACGGTATGACCCTAGAACACAACGGTATGACCCCAGAACACAACGATATGACCCTAGAACACAACGGTATGACCCTAGAACACAACGGTATGGCCCTAGAACACAACGGTATGACCCTAGAACACAACGGTATGGCCCTAGAACACAACGGTATGGTCCTAGAACACAACGGTATGGCCCTAGAACACAACGGCACAACGGTGGAACACGCATGTACGAACCCTTGGGTATAAGACAGTCCTAAGCCTCTGACGTGAACATGTAAAGACTCAAGCCACAGCACTGGAGGAGGAGGAGGAGGAGGAGGAGGGTGATCGAACCGTCGCTCCTGAAGGTGGCAACACCGAAGCTCGGGGGAGTTCCAGCAGCAGCAGCCGCCAGCCACCACGTACAGAGGCAGCGAAGGGGCGAAGATGGTTGATGCGTCTCACCCCATAACTCGTCTCCTGCGGGAGGACACCGTCTTGCCCGTTGCCACGGCGGGGATGACTCTCCTGTTGGTCCGTGTGTCTGCGACGTCCCAGTAATAACATAATGGAATAATGACTTATATACCCGATGTCCCTCTCTCCCTTCCCTCCCTTGCCAAAGTGTGTACTGTCATGCGAGGGATGAGTGTTCTTTA